>NW_027421200.1:0-1834 GCF_009905375.1 Apium graveolens | reverse complement strand
CGCAGCGCCTGGTTACACGTATTACGAAGTGATAATTGAGATAGTTTAATAAAAGTTCCCGTTTATGGAAATACTGGTTTTATTGATTTACCGAAACGAATATTGTATCGAAAATGTTGCGCCGGGACCCGCGCAGGACAAACCGTAAGCCGGATCGAAAAAGTCGAAACATGGAATATGCTCGGATATTACAATTAGGTTAGGAAGGAGTTCTCGAAAGAGTTTGGGTTCCAAAAACGTACAACGGTTGACTCGGTTGGTTCCGTTTTTATATAATAGATTTTAATTACCCGGAAAAAGATTTTAGAAATTTCATATGATTCTTATAAATCCATAAACCAACATAAAAATAATTAGGAAGATATGACAATTATCTCTATTTTGTTTTGGAATATAAAAATTAAAATACTCAATTAATATTATTTTGAATATTCAAAGTACAGATAACACTTAACAATTAGCTCATAGAATAGATACTGAACACACATAATAATTATATAATAGCAAAAATAATTACACGATATATCCCGGATATTACAAACTAACCCTATTTGATTTTTATTTATAATTTTTCAGGATTTATTTGACTCTATTCTACCCATATTAGGGCCTATAAACAATTAATTATCACAATACGACTCTCTTTCGGAAGAAATTATGATTCATCATTATTTTTATTAAATTCGTTTCATTTTTCTAAGTCTAGAGGTCTTCGTTTCACTCAAATCGGACTAACCGTTTTATTATTACGAATTAAACAAGATTTAATTAATTAATAATAATTATAAATAAATAATTAGAATTAAATAATCCTTAATTATATTTTTAAATAATTATTTAATAATTATTATATTTTAAAATAATTAATCCCTAATTATTAGGATTAATTATAATTTATTAGAATTATTAGTCGCACCATAATTGATACAACTAATTGATACGCTATTTATCGAATAAATAATTTATTAGTCGCACCATAATCTAATTCAACGGTCAACTACTCGTATAAATATGAGCTACTCACATTCCTTGTGTAATTATTAACGTATTATTAATGATAATTATAATTTATTACCACTTATACGATTAAATCGATCATCATCATTTAATTATTCGATTCGAATAATTCTTACGATATTCCTCGAATAATTAACTGTCGCTCTAATAATAATAATTATTATTATAATCCAACGTATCGTCCACTTACTCGCATAGGTACGATTTACTCATAATATTCAACTAATTAACGAGTTATTAATCATATTATTCAATTATTTTTAATCCTATTTATTAATCAATTACCTAATTATTAATTAATTAAATAACTAATAAATAATTAGATAAATAATTAAATAATCAATTAAATAACTAATTTTGAATTTCTAAATTAATAAAATAATTTAGAAATTATTAATAATATTTTTCAGATTTTAAATCTAATTTTTATTTAATTTTTAGAATTATTGAAAACTGATTTTGATTTAATAAAAATAAAGTTAAATAATGAATTTACAGAAACACAACTCAGGGAACAGGATTTAGGTTTTAAAGATCGAACTCGGGTCGTACTCCGGGTCGAAACCGGGTCCTCAAGAACAGCCAAGCTGCCCAGAAAACCCGACGCCGGCGGGCTGTTTACGGCGATTCGAACGGCAACCAAAATACGATTCTGGCTTGATTCTTCTGCGACTCTCGTTCCCTTGCAACCCACAGTGATTCCCCTGCCTTCCTCCTCCTTCGTCCATCGACCACGACGCCGGGAAGCTCAAGAACGCCGTCGCGACGGCGGTACTCCGGCCCGCCAAAACCAACACCATATTCGATGAAATCGGTA
>NW_027421199.1:0-36432 GCF_009905375.1 Apium graveolens | reverse complement strand
CGCTTTTTTACGGGGCAAGAGTCGAACAAGTCACTGAAATTTATCTATTCTAAACATCGTTCTGAACCGGCTTAAGATATCTTGTAATTAATAAAATAATTTAAAATATATGTAATTCTGATTTATAAGTAACTTATAAATTGTAGTCAACTATGTATTGTTCGTGTAATATCCAACTAGCTCGTTCGGCTTTGATAAATTTTGAGAGGGAACACCATACTTTCAAATTGATCCAAATATAATTTACTATTCAATGTAGCCGTTAATTATTTGTACTTAACAATCACGCAAGTAATTAATTTTACGATTTTACCGATTTGGAAAATCATATGAGATTATATTCCAATTAAAATGATTCTATTTATTACCTAACTATGGAAATTTTTATTTAGCTAGATATTACAACTAATTATACTTATCTCAAATGACATGAAAACGTGTAAAACCATATAAAAAACAAATTAAGAAGAAACAAAGATCTTAACATATAAATGCGTGTTCATGTTATGCATCAAGAAATTTAATTATATTGATTTGCCTCATTGGCAAAGAAATCTCAGATGCGTTTACAAAAATGCACACATTTCTTATTTAGTAGTGAAAGAGCAAAAAAGAGTTATATATAAACACATAACTTCCATATACTTTGATCTTGCCCTGTTTGGTGTTTTCTACAAAAATCATACAAGGCATCATGACAAGAAAGAAGGTGAAGTTAGCATTCATCAGTAATGATGCTTCTCGAAAAGCGACATTCAAGAAAAGGAAGAAGGGGCTGATGAAGAAGGTTGGAGAGTTGAGTACCTTATGTGGTATTGATGCTTGTGCTATCATTTATAGTCACTATGAGCCCCAACCTGAAGTGTGGCCTAATACAGAAGGTGTTCAGCGTGTGTTGTCTCAGTTTAAGCGAATGCCGGAGATGGAGCAGAGCAAGAAGATGGTTAATCAGGAGAGTTTTATGCGACAGAGGATTGCGAAAGCTAATGAGCAGTTGAAGAAACAGTGTAAGGATAATAGGGAGAAGGAAATGATTGAGGTTATGTATCAGTGTTTGACGGGGAAAATTGGTTTACAAAATTTGATGATCCCGGATTTGAATGATCTTGGTTGGCTTATTGATCACAAGTTGAAGGAGATTTATAAAAGAATTGATCAGATATCGGCTACTAAGAAAAAGAATACTACTCCTGGGAAAGTTGGCTCTGGCTCTGGATCTGGCTGTGGCTCGGGATCAGCTGCTGCAATGTTGAAAGGTAAAGGAGTGGCTAATTGTGTTGATGGAACGGAAGAAAAGGCTATAGAGGGCGAGATGGAAGCAATGCAGCAGCAGCAGCAGAGACCGCCTTGGTTTAGCGACTGGATCAACAGCAATAGTGGGAACAGCAGTACTGATCAGATGCTGAACCAGCAGCAACACTGCCAGAATTTGGGATTTAGTCACGGTGAGGAGATGATGATGCCCTGTGGAGATGCGCAGAATGGTGGCATGTGGTCAAGTGCATTCTTTCCATAGTTTCCAATCAAGGAGAAGCAGATGAAAGGATTTGTGTGACAGTGCTGGTTACTTGTGTTTTTGTTGTTTTTTGGATCAACCTTGAGGATAATGGTTAAAAATACCCATTTTTGGGTTGAATTTGCTCAAAATATCCATTTTCAAAAAATATGCTCAAATGCTAATTACACGCATTTGAGAATACTAAAGATACGCATTTCGTATTATCATTGGTATACGCATAAAAAATATGCTCAAATGCGTATTGCATTTGAGAATACTAAAGATACGCATTTCGTATTATCATTGGGATACGCATTTGTCAAATGCGTATCACAAAAATATAAAAAAATAAAAACTGGATACTCATTTGACAAATGAGTATTTAGTACAAAACATGATAATCATATGGCAAATGCGTATCCAAACGAATATTTTCAGCACTACACTCCCAGAATGGATATTTTCAGCATTTTGCACCAAAAAAATATTATTTTTAACATTCTTTCGAACTTTGAAGGATATTTGTTTTGCTTTTAATAAATTTCTATCTGGTGTGTTCTTATTTTTGCGTTGCTACAATAATTCCATTGCTTGTTATATTCTTTTTTTTTCTTCGTTATTTTTATACATTAATAACTTCAAGGTATATTAAATCTATTATATATAATAGAGCAAATGAGGTTGGGTGCGACAATTTATTCAATGTGAAATGACTATTTTAACCCTTGTTCTATTTATTATTTCTTATTTAATATTCATTAATAGCTAATCTTCATTAAAGTATATGAATTTTTTGTAATTAATAGCTACACACACTTACATATATATGTATACATATGTTATTTTCAATGATAAAAATTTAAAATGTGATAAATTTAATTAAGAATTAAAAATCTGAGATAATAATTAACATAAAAATTACATCAATTTTTTAGTGACATGTAATAAATTAATTGTGGTTAAGAGAAATCATCACCAAATAATTTTAGGGTACACTTGCAAAACATAATATTTTTAAATTGTTTAACATTTAATACGATTTTTTATGGCATACTTTAAACATCAAATACTTACCTATAAATGAGACAATAATATAATCACATATATCTTCATGTATCTGTAATATTACATAAAATTATTATCAATATAATACAAAAAACGTATTTTACAGTTCAAAATATATTTTGTCACGTGTATAGTATATAGTCACATATACACTACACTATGCACGTGTATTACACAAAATTACCCCAATACAACACAAAAAATTATTCTACAGTATCAAATATGAAGAGGCAAGTCGACAATAATATAACTGCTATTAGAAATTTTTTTCAAATACAACATAGAGCAAAATAAGGTTGATAATTCTCAATATTTATCATTAATTTAAGTTTTTAAATATGCCAAAAAAAATATTAAAATTAATTAAAAAAATTATAATATTTTAGAACATGTTGTGCCTCGCACGGGTTATAGAGCTAATTATAGAAGTATAGGTAAAGTTTAGTTCAAGAATATTTTTGGAGGTGAACATACACTGTTTTTTTAAGAGTGAATATTTAATTATTTATAAAACATAAGCTAATAATATCCTAGAAGTGGTACAAGTCTTGAGATAGCTAGGGAGCCCTTTCACTTCATTTAGAAATCGAATTATGATCCGTTTTAATAATTTCTCACGGTTGTGCTACCAGAAGCCTATCTAGTGGCGGATCCAGGTTTCAATTTAGGGGGGCCGGAAAAAAAAATTGTAATCAAATCAACAACTAAGCAAAAGAGCAAATGAACATATATTATAATGTAATATTTACAAGATCATCAGCCTATCTTTCATACTCTGAAATCGTTTCATAATTTCTTCATTTTCAATTGTTTGAAAAATATCTCTCTCAATATATGTTATCAAACAATCATTCAACCAAATATCTCCCATTCTATTCCGAAGCGTAGTTTTAACAAGTTTCATTGCTGAAAATCCTCTCTCAACTGTTGCAGTTGCAACCGGTAGAATTAGTGACAATTTTATCAACATATAAACCCAAGGAAATCCAATATCTTTGTGTTTTTGAAGCATTTTTTGAGCAAGATCATGGATGCCCTTCAAATTTTGAAAATCAGCATTACTTCTCATGTCAACAATATAGCTAGAAAGCTGGTCTTCAAGTGATAGAAGACGAATTTGATCAAATTCTGAAGTATAAAATCTTGCAAGTTGAACTAATTTTTACTTATCAAAAGTTAAAAAAGAATTCTGCGGATTTAGGCATGATATGCAGGAAAGTAACTCCATGTTATCTCTATCAAGACGCTCGTTAATCTCTTGCAATTGATAATCAATTATAGTATTCATCAAACTAATCTTGAAGTGGTGTTTATTAGAAACTTTTTGCAGTTTACGTCTTGATCTTCCACGAGGCATAGAGATAGCATCCATATCTGGGACATCGATCTCAAACTTTTCACAGAATTTGGAAATATCAACAATTAACTCATTCCATCCATCATCTCTGAATGTTTGTAACATTTTCTTCGATACATTTACCAAACATAAAGCATTAGCAAGATCCTGGCCTTTTCTTTGTAGTGCTTGTGATAAGTCATTTGTGATTCCTAAAACTTTTCTCATCAAATGCAATAGAAAAATAAACTCAAAGTCATTCATTGCATCAATAAGTCTATAAATCTCTCCTTTATTTTCATGAAAGGAAGGCATAACTTTTATTTCTTCAAGCAGATCAAGTGCCGGTGAAAATAAAGAAGTCACACTTAGAATTGTATTATAATGCGAACACCATCTTGTATCTCCTGGACGTTTAAGAACTGCCTCTTGATTCAAGCCTTTACCAGTCATTCGATTGCCTTGGGATATTTCTTCAGCTAACTTTTCTATTTGTTTCACCCAGACTAATTCTTTTCTTTGCAAGAAGCCCCAACAAAATTCACCAAAGATGCTAGATGGTAAAAAATGAGCAAATTTTATCATGCTTTTTGAAACTGCAACAAGTGTGAGCTGCAATTGATGAGCAAAGCAATGCACATAAAAGGCAGATGCATTTTCTGCTGTATTAAACTTTTTAGCCCACTAATATGTCTGTTCATATTACTAGCCCCGTCAAAACCTTGACCACGAATACGCGATATGCTCAGACCATGTTGGCAAAGAGTACGTCAATTGCTGATTTTAGGACAATCAAGAGATGTTAAAGGATGTCAAATTGCATGTACATGATGTTAACATATTAATTGTATCAATATATAGTGACAAGTGACTCTTATAGGGTGCAAAGTGACTCTAATATGGTGAAAAGTGACTTACACGGTTGATTAGAGCCAAAATGTGGAACAAAATTGACTTGTATGAAAGTGGCACTAAGAGATGGTAAAAGGATGTCAAATTGGATGTATAATGTTAACATGTTAATTTTACAAATATATGGTGGTAAGTGACTCTAATAGGGTGCAAAGTGACTCTAATATGGTGAAAAGTGACTTACATAGTTGATTAGAGTCAAAATGTGGCCCAAAGTTGAGTCCTATTATGAAATATCAAAGTGTGCTAAAACGAAGCTAAACTGGATTTCATGATGTTAACATGCTAATTGTATCAATATGGTGGCAAGTGGCTCTTATAGGGTGCAAAGTGACTCTAATATGGTGAAAAGTGACTTATATGGTTGATCACAGACCAACTGCCTATCATCTGAGATCACAGACCAACTGCCATTTTTCTTTACAAATGTTGCTTGTTTATGTATTACACTTGACAAATATTGACTAGTTACTGATAAATTTCTTTTGTTGAGCTATTGTATTAACTTCTGAGGCAATTTATGTTACTTCATGTTAAAGATATAAACTCTTTACTTGGGAGCTCTTACTTTATTTGAGAACCTAGTAGTAGTAATGGTTGGCTGTCGTATCAGTAGAGCCGGCCAAACGGTCGGGCCGCCCGTGCCGGGGCGAATTTCCAGCGGTCCGGTTAACAGCCAGTTAACTCGTGAACAGCTCGCGAATTAGGCGATTTTAATGGTCCGACGAGTCTAGCGGTTCGGGGCGAACGACGAATAACACGAATAAAACGAATAATCGTGAATAACCGCGGGCTGCTTTGATTCGACACCACCCACCTTTTGTTGTCTTTTTTGGCTTTTTTTATATTTGTTTTTTACTTTGTACAAACAGACTTTGCTTTCTGTTTTATTTTACATTTTTTGGATTTCTGTTTTTATTTTACATTTTTTATATTGAAAAAGATTTTCGATTTATAACACATTTCAACATTTTTAACAATTTACTCATATTTTTATTTGATAAACTAATCAAGACAAACAAATTTTATTTTTACTCGTATTTTGAAAAAGTTAGTTTTTAAAAAACAAATTTGTTATTTTTGAAAAACAAAGTTAATTTTTGCAAATGAGTTACTCTGTTACAGAAGGAAAAGAGGACGATACGATATCAGTATCAGTATAAGTCAACTGATAGGTATCAGTATCAGTCAACTGACATTTTTCATTTAGCCCAAAAACCTTGATATCGCGTATCTCCCTCGCTTTTTTTACGGATGGGCAAGAGTCGAACAAGTCACTGAAATTGTATCTATTCTAAACATCGTTCCGAACCGGCTTAAGATATCTTGTAATTAATAAAAATTTTAAAAATATATGTAATTCTGATTTATAAGTAACTTATAAATTGTAGTCAACTATGTATTGTTCGTGTAATATCCAACTCAGCTCGTTTCGGCTTTGATTTAAATTTTGAAGAAGGGAACACCATACTTTCAAATTGATCCAAATATAATTTACTATTCAATGTAGCCGTTAATTATTTGTACTTAACAATCACGCAAGTAATTACAATTTTACGATTTTACCGATTTGGAAAATCATATTGAGATTATATGTTTCCAATTAAAATGATTCTATATTTATTACCTAACTATGGAAACTTTTATTTAGCTAGATATTACAACTAATTATACTTACCTCAAATGACATGAAAACGTGTAAAACCATATACCAAAAACAAATTAAGAAAAACAAAGATCAACATATAAATGCGTGTTCATGTTATGCATCAAGAAATTTAATTATATTGATTTGCCTCATTGGCAAAGAAATCTCAGATGCGTTTACAAAAATGCACACATTTTATTTAGTAGTGAAAGAGCAAAAAAGAGTTATATAAACACATAACTTCCATATACTTTGATCTTGCCCTGTTTGGTGTTTTCTACAAAAATCATACAAGGCATCATGACAAGAAAGAAGGTGAAGTTAGCATTCATCAGTAATGATGCTTCTCGAAAAGCGACATTCAAGAAAAGGAAGAAGGGGCTGATGAAGAAGGTTGGAGAGTTGAGTACCTTATGTGGTATTGATGCTTGTGCTATCATTTATAGTCAGTATGAGCCCCAACCTGAAGTGTGGCCTAATACAGAAGGTGTTCAGCGTGTGTTGGCTCAGTTTAAGCGAATGCCGGAGATGGAGCAGAGCAAGAAGATGGTTAATCAGGAGAGTTTTATGCGACAGAGGATTGCGAAAGCTAATGAGCAGTTGAAGAAACAGGTAAGGATAATAGGGAGAAGGAAATGATTGAGGTTATGTATCAGTGTTTGACGGGGAAAAGTTGGATTACAAAATTTGATGATCCCGGATTTGAATGATCTTGGTTGGCCTTATTGATCACAAGTTGAAGGAGATTTATAAAAGAATTGATCAGATATCGGCTAACTAAGAAAAAGAATACTACTACTGGGAAAGTTGGCTACTGGCTCAGGATCTGGCTGTGGCTCGGGATCGGCTGCTGCAATGTTGAAAGGTAAAGGAGTGGCTAATTGTGTTGATGGAACGGAAGGAAAAAGGCTATACAGGGCGAGATGGAAGCAATGCAGCAGCAGCAGCAGAGACCGCCTTGGTTAGCGACTGGATCAACAGCAATAGTGGGAACAGCAGTACTGATCAGATGCTGAACCAGCAGCAACACTGCCAGAATTTGGGATAGTCGCGGTGAGGAGATGATGATGCCTTATGGAGATGCGCAGAATGGTGGCATGTGGTCAAGTGCATTTTTCCATAGTTTCCAATCAGACTACAATCAAGGAGAAGCAGATGAAAGGATTTATGTGATAGTGCTGGTTACTTGTTTTGTTGTTTTTCGATCAACCTTGAGGATGATGGTTAAAAATACCCATTTTTGGGTTGAATTTGCTCAAAATACCATTTTCAAAAAATATGCTCAAATGCGTATTACACGCATTTGAGAATTGGGTATGTAAGAAAATCATTAAAATACGCATTTCGTATTATCATTGGGATACGCATTTGCCAAATGCGTATTACAAAAATATAAAAAAAAAAACTGGATACTCATTTGACAAATGGTATATAGTACAAAACAGGATAATCATATGGTAAATGCATATCCAAACGAATATTTTCAGCACTACACTCCGAGAATGGATATTTTCAGCATTTTGCACCAAAAAATATTATTTTTAACATTCTTTCGAACTTTGAAGGATATTTGTTTTGCTTTAAATAAATTTCTATCTGGTGTGTTTTTATTTTGCGTTGCTACAATACTTTCATTGCTTGTTATATTCCTTTTTTTTCTTCGTTATTTTTATACATTAATAACTTCAAGGTATATTAAATATTATAATTGAGCAAATGGGGTTGGGTGAGACAATTTATTCAATGTGAAATGACTATTTTAACCCTTGTCCTATTTATTATTTCGTATTTGATTTATTAATAGCTAATCTTCATTAAAGTATATGAATTATTTTGTAATTAATAGCTACACACACTTACATATATATGTATACATATGTTATTTTCAATGATATAAAATTTAAAATATGATAAATTTAATTAAGAATTAGAGATCTGAAATAATTATTAACATAAAAATTACAACAATTTTTTTAAGTAAACATGTATTAAAATTAATTGTGGTTTAAGAGAAATCATCACCAAATAATTTTAGGGTACACTGCAAAAATATAATATTTTTAAATTGTTTAAAAATTAATACGATTTTTTATGGCTACTTTAAACATCAAATACTTACTTATAAAATAGACAATAATATAGTTCACATATATATCATCATGTTTTTTGTAATATTACATAAATCCTTATTAATATAGTACAAAAAAAGTATTTTACAGTTCAAATATATTTTGTCACGTGATAGTATATAGTCACATATACACTACACTATGCACGTGTATTACACAAAATTACCTCCAATACAACACCAAAAAAAGTTATTATACAGTATCAAAGAGGCAAGTCGAGAATAATATAACTGCTATTAGAATTTTTTTTTCAAATACAGCATAGAGCAAAATAAGGTTGATAATTCTCAATATTTATCATTAATTTAAATTTTTAAATATGCCAAAAACATCAAAAATTAATTTTAAAAAATTATAATATTTTAGAACATGTTGTGCCTCGCACGGGTTACAGAGCTAATTACAGAAGTATAGGTAAAGTTTAGTTCAAGAATATTTTTGGAGGTGAACATAACTGTTTTCCTTAAGAGTGAATATTTAATTATTATCAAGCATAAGCTAATAATATCCTAGAAGTGGTACAAGTCTTGAGATAGATAGGGAGCCCTTTCAACTTCATTTAGAAATCGAATTGTGATCTGTTTTAATAATTTCTTACGGTTGTGCTACCAGAAGCCTATCTAGTGGCGGATCCGGGTTTCAATTTAAGGGGGGCCAGAAAAAAAATTGTAATCAAATCAAGAAATATAAGCAAAAGAGCAAATGAACATATATTATAATGTAATATTTACAAGATCATCGGCCTATCTTTCATACTCTGAAATCGTTTCATAATTTCTTCATTTTCAATTGTTGAAAAATATCTCTCTCAATATATGTTATCAAACAATCATTCAACCAAATATCTCCCATTCTATCCGAAGCGTAGTTTTTAACAAGTTTCATTGCTGAAAGTCCTCTCTCAACTGTTATGCAAGTTACAACCGGTAGAATTAGTGACAATTTTATCAACATATAAACCCAAGGAAATCCCATATCTTGGTGTTTTTGAACCATTTTTTGAGCAAGATCATGGATGTCCTTCAAATTTTGAAAATCAGCATTACTTCTCATGTCAACTATATTAGCTAGAAAGCTGGTCTTCAAGTGATAGAAGACAATTTGATCAAATTCTGAAGGATAAATCTTGCAAGTTGAACTAATTTTACTTATCAAAGTTAGAAATAATTCTGCGATTTAGGCATGATATGCAGGAAAGTAACTCCATGTTATCTCTATCAAGACGCTCGGTTCATCTCTTGCAATTGATAATCAATTATAGTATTCCATCAAACTAATCTTGAAGTGGTGTTTATTAGAAACTTTTTGCAGTTTACCCTCTTGATCTTCCACGAGGCATAGAGATAGCATCCATATCTGGGACATCGATCTCAAACTTTTCACAGAATTTGGAAACATCAACAATTAACTCATTCCATCCATCATCTCTGAATGTTTGTAACATTTTCTTCGATACATTTACCAAACATAAGCATTAGCAAGATCCTGGTCTTTTCTTTGTAGTGACTTGTGATAAGTCATTGTGATTCCTAAAACTTTTCTCATCAAATGCAATAGAAAAAATAAACTCAAAGTCATTCATTGCATCAATAAGTCTATAAATCTCTCCTTTATTTTCATGAAAGGAAGGCAAGTCTTTTTATTCTTCAAGCACAATCAAGGGCCGGTGAAAATAAAGAAATCACACTTAGAATTGTATGATAATGCGAACCCCATCTTGTATCTCCAGGGACGTTTAAGAACTGCCTCTTGATTCAAGCTTTACCAGTCATTCGTTGCCTTGGGATATTTCTTCAGCTAACTGTTTCTATTGTTTCACCACGACTAATTCTTTTCTCTTGCAAGAAGCCCCAACAAAATTCACCAAAGATGCTAGATGGTCAAAAAATGAGCAAATTTTATCATGCTTTTTTGAACTGCAACAAGTGTGAGCTGTAATTGATGAGCAAAGCATGCACATAAAAGGCAGATGCATTTCTGCTTGTATTAAACTTTTTAGCCCACTAATATGTCTGTTCATATTACTAGCCCCGTCAAAACCTTGACCACGAATACGCGATATGCTCAGGACCACGTTGTGGCAAAGAGTTACGTCAATTGCTGATTTTAGGACAATCCAGAGATGGTTAAAAGATATCAAATTGCATGTACATGATGTTAACATATTAACTGGATCAATATATAGTGACAAGTGACTCTTATAGGAGGCAAAGTGACTCTAATATGGGAAAGTGACTTACACGGTTGATTAGAGGCAAAATGTGGAACAAAATTGACTTGGTGATAGTGGCACTAAGAGATGGTAAAAGGATATCAAAATTGGATGTATATAATTTTAACATGTTAATTTTACAAATATATGGTGGTAAGTGACTCTTATAGGGTGCAAATTGACTCTAATATGGTGAAAAGTGACTTACAATAGTTGATTAGAGTCAAAATGTGGCCCAAAGTTGAGTCCTATTTATGAAATATCAAAGTGTGCTAAAACGAAGCTAAACTGGATATTCATGATGTTAACATGTTAATTGTATCAATATGGTGGCAAGTGGCTCTTATAGGGTGCAAAGTGACTCTAATATGGTGAAAAGTGACTTATATGGTTGATCACAGACCAACTGCCTATCATCTGAGATCACAGACCAACTGCCATTGTTTTTCTTTACAAATGTTGCTTGTTTATGTATTACACTTGACAAATATTGACTAGTTACTGATAAATTTCTTTTGTTGAGCTGTTGTATTAACTTCTGAGGTAATTTATGTTACTTCATGTTAAAGATATAAACTCTTTACTTGGGAGCTCTTACTTTATTTGAGAACCTAGTAGTAGTAATGGTTGGCTGTCGTATCAAACCATATACCAAAAACAAATTAAGAAGAAACAAAGATCTTAACATATAAATGCGTGTTCATGTTATGCATCAAGAAATTTAATTATATTGATTTGCCTCATTGGCAAAGAAATCTCAGATGCGTTTACAAAAATGCACACATTTCTTATTTAGTAGTGAAAGAGCAAAAAGAGTTAATATAAACACATAACTTCCATACTTTGATCTTGCCCTGTTTGGTGTTTTCTACAAAAATCATACAAGGCATCATGACAAGAAAGAAGGTGAAGTTAGCATTCATCAGTAATGATGCTTCTCGAAAAGCGACATTCAAGAAAAGGAAGAAGGGCTGATGAAGAAGGTTGGAGAGTTGAGTACCTTATGTGGTATTGATGCTTGTGCTATCATTTATAGTCAGTATGAGCCCCGACCTGAAGTGTGGCCTAATACAGAAGGTGTTCAGCGTGTGTTGTCTCAGTTTAAGCGAATGCCCGAGATGGAGAGAGCAAGAAGATGGTTAATCAGGAGAGTTTTATGCGACAGAGGATTGCGAAAGCTAATGAGCAGTTGAAGAAACAGTGTAAGGATAATAGGGAGAAGGAAATGATTGAGGTTATGTATCAGTGTTTGACGGGGAAAATTGGTTTACAAAATTTGATGATCCCGGATTTGAATGATCTTGGTTGGCTTATTGATCACAAGTTGAAGGAGATTTATAAAGAATTGATCAGATATCGGCTACTAAGAAAAGAATACTACTACTGGGAAGTTGGCTCTGGCTCTGGATCTGGCTGTGGCTCGGGATCAGCTGCTTGCAATGTGAAAGGTAAAGGAGTGGCTAATTGTATTGATGGAACGGAAGAAAAGGCTTTAGAGGGCGAGATGGAAGCAATGCAGCAGCCGCAGCAGAGACCGCCTTGGTTTAGCGACTGGATCAACAGCAATAGTGGGAACAGCAGTACTGATCAGATGCTGAACCAGCAGCAACACTGCCAGAATTTGGGATTTAGGTCGCGGTGAGGAGACGATGATGCCTTATGGAGATGCGCAGAATGGTGGCATGTGGTCAAGTGCATTCTTTCCATAGTTTCCAATCAGAGCTACAATCAAGGAGAAGCAGATGAAAAGATTTATGTGATAGTGCTGGTTACTTGTGTTTTTGTTGTTTTTCCGATCAACCTTGAGGATTATGGTCAAAAATACCCATTTTTGGGTTGAATTTGCTCAAAATACCCATTTCAAAAAATATGATGAAAATTACCGTTTTGGTTACGTATTTTGTAATTTGATAAGTGTAATACGCATTTGAGAATTGGGTATGTAAGAAAATTACTAAAGATACGCATTTCGTATTATCATTGGGATACGCATTTGCCAAATGCGTATCACAAAAATATAAAAAAAATAAAAACTGGATACTCATTTGACAAATGAGTATTTAGTACAAAACATGATAATCATATGGCAAATGCGTATCCAAACGAATATTTTCAGCACTACACTTCCAGAATGGATATTTTTCAGCATTTTGCACCAAAAAAATATTATTTTTTAACAGTTCTTTCAGAACTTTGAAGGATATTTTGTTTTGCTTTTAATAAATTTCTATCTGGTGTGTTCTTATTTTGCGTTGCTACAATAATTCCATTGCTTGTTATATTCCTTTTTTTTTTTACTTCGTTATTTTTATACATTAATAACTTCAAGGTATATTAAATCTATTATATATATAATAGAGCAAATGAGGTTGGGTGCGACAATTTATTCAATGTGAAATGACTATTTAACCCTTGTTCTATTTATTATTTCTTATTAATATTCATTAATAGCTAATCTTCATTAAAGTATATGAATTTTTTTATAATTAATAGCTACACACACTTACATATATATGTATACATATGTATTTTCATGATATAAAATTTAAAATGTGATAAAGTTTAATTAAGAATTAAAATCTGAGATTAATAATTAACATAAAAATTACATCAATTTTTTAGTGACATGTAATAAATTAATTGTGGTTTAAGAGAAATCATCACCAAATAATTTTAGGGTACACTTGCAAAACATAATATTTTTAAATTGTTTAACATTTAATACGATTTTTTATGGCATACTTTAAACATCAAATACTTACCTATAAATGAGACAATAATATAATCACATATATATCTTCATGTATCTGTAATATTACATAAAATTATTATCATATAATACAAAAAACGTATTTTACAGTTCAAAATATATTTTGTCACGTGTATAGTATATAGGTCACATATACACTACACTATGCACGTGTATTACACAAAATTACCCCAATACAACACAAAAAAATTATTCTACAGTATCAATATGAAGAGGCAAGTCGACAATAATATAACTGCTATTAGAATTTTTTTTCAAATACAAACATAGAGCAAAATAAGGTTGATAATTCTCAATATTTATCATTAATTTAAGTTTTTAATATTGCCAAAAAAAATATTAAAATTAATTAAAAAATTATAATATTTTAGAACATGTTGTGCCTCGCACGGGTTATAGAGCTAATTATAGAAGTATAGGTAAGTTTAGTTCCAAGAATATTTTTGGAGGTGAACATACACTGTTTTTTTAAGAGTGAATATTTAATTATTTATAAACATAAGCTAATAATATCCTAAGAAGTGGTACAAGTCTTGAGATAGCTAGGGAGCCCTTTCACTTCATTTAGAAATCGAATTATGATCCGTTTTAATAATTTCTCACGGTTGTGCTACCAGAGCCTATCTAGTGGCGGATCCAGGTTTCAATTTAGGGGGGCCGGAAAAAAAAATTGTAAATCAAATCAACAACTATAAGCAAAAGAGCAAATGAACATATATTATAATGTAATATTTACAAGATCATCAGCCTATCTTTTCATACTCTGAAAATCGTTTCATAATTTCTTCATTTTCAATTGTTTGAAAAATATCTCTCTCATATATGTTATCAAACAATCATTCAACCAAATATTCTCCCATTCTATTCCGAAGCGTAGTTTTAACAAGTTTTCATTGCTGAAAATCCTCTCTCAACTGTTGCAGTTGCAACCGGTAGAATTAGTGACAATTTTATCAACATATAAACCCAAGGAAATCCAATATCTTTGTGTTTTTGAAGCATTTTTTGAGCAAGATCATGGATGCCCTTCAAATTTTGAAATTCAGCATTACTTCTCATGTCAACAATATAGCTAGAAAGCTGGTCTTCAAGTGATAGAAGACGAATTTGATCAAATTCTGAAGTATAAAATCTTGCAAGTTGAACTAATTTTTACTTATCAAAAGTTAAAAAAGAATTCTGCGGATTTAGGCATGATATGCAGGAAAGTAACTCCATGTTATCTCTATCAAGACGCTCGTTAATCTCTTGCAATTGATAATCAATTATAGTATTCATCAAACTAATCTTGAAGTGGTGTTTATTAGAAACTTTTTGCAGTTTACGTCTTGATCTTCCACGAGGCATAGAGATAGCATCCATATCTGGGACATCGATCTCAAACTTTCACAGAATTTGGAAATATCAACAATTAACTCATTCCATCCATCATCTCTGAATGTTTGTAGCATTTTCTTCGATACATTTACCAAACATAAAGCATTAGCAAGATCCTGGACTTTTCTTTGTAGTGCTTGTGATAAGTCATTTGTGATTCCTAAAACTTTTCTCATCAAATGCAATAGAAAAATAAACTCAAAGTCATTCATTGCATCAATAAGTCTATAAATCTCTCCTTTATTTTCATGAAAGGAAGGCATAACTTTATTTCTTCAAGCAGATCAAGTGCCGGTGAAAAATAAAGAAGTCACACTTAGAATTGTATTATAATGCGAACACCATCTTGTATCTCCTGGACGTTTAAGAACTGCCTCTTGATTCAAGCCTTTACCAGTCATTCGATTGCCTTGGGATATTTTCTTCAGCTAACTTTTCTATTTGTTCACCCAGACTAATTCTTTTCTTTTGCAAGAAGCCCCAACAAAATTCACCAAAGATGCTAGATGGTAAAAAAATGAGCAAATTTTATCATGCTTTTTTGAAACTGCAACAAGTGTGAGCTGCAATTGATGAGCAAGCAATGCACATAAAAGGCAGATGCATTTTCTGCTAGTATTAAACTTTTTAGCCCACTAATATGTCTGCTCATATTACTAGCCCCGTCAAAACCTTGACCACGAATACTCGATATGCTCAGACCATGTGTGGCAAAGAGTACGTCAATTGCTGATTTTAGGACAATCAAGAGATGCTTAAAGGATGTTCAAATTGCATGTACATGATGTTAACATATTAATTGTATCAATATATATAGTGACAAGTGACTCTTATAGGGTGCAAAGTGACTCTAATATGGTGAAAAGTGACTTACACGGTTGATTAGAGCCAAAATGTGGAACAAAATTGACTTGTATGAAAGTGGCACTAAGAGATGGTAAAAGGATGTCAAATTGGATGTGTATAATGTTAACATGTTAATTTTACAGATATATGGTGGTAAGTGACTCTAATAGGGTGCAAAGTGACTCTAATATGGTGAAAAGTGGACTTACATAGTTGATTAGAGTCAAAATGTGGCCAAAGTTGAGTCCTATTATGAAATATCAAAGTGTGCTAAAACGAAGCTAAACTGGATTTTCATGATGTTAACATGCTAATTGTATCAATATGGTGGCAAGTGGCTCTTATAGGGTGTAAATTGACTCTAATATGGTGAAAAGTGACTTATACGGTTGATCACAGGACCAACTGCCTATCATCTGAGATCACAGACCAACTGCCATTGTTTTTCTTTACAAATGTGCTTGTTTATGTATTACACTTGACAAATATTGACTAGTTACTGATAAATTTCTTTTCTTGAGCTATTGTATTAACTTCTGAGGCAATTTATGTTACTTCATGTTAAAGATATAAACTCTTTACTTGGGGAGCTCTTACTTTATTTGAGAACCTAGTAGTAGTAATGGTTGGCTGTCGTATCAGTAGAGCCGGCTAAACGGTCGGGGCCGCCCGTGCCGGGGCGAATTTCCAGCGATCCGGTTTCAACAGCAGTTAACTCGTGAACGCTCGCGAATTAGGCGATTTAATGGTCCGACGAGTCTAGCGGTTCGGGGCGAACGACGAATAACACAAATAAAATGAATAATCTGAATAACCGCGGGCTGCTTTGATTCGACACCACCCACCTTTTGTTGTCTTTTTTTGGCTTTTTTTATATTTTGTTTTTTACTTTTGTACAAACAGACTTTGCATTTCTGTTACAATTTTACATTTTTGGATTTCTGCTTTTAAATTACATTTTTTATATTGAAAAAGATTTTCGATTTATAACACATTTCAACATTTTTAACAATTAACTCATATTTTATTTGATAAACTAATTAAGACAAACAAATTTTATTTTTACTCGTATTTTGAAAAAGTTAGTTTTTAAAAAACAAATTTGTTATTTTTGAAAAACAAAGTTAATTTTTGCAAATGAGTTACTCTGTTACAGAAGGAAAAGAGGACGATACGATATCAGTATCAGTATAAGTCAACTGATACGGTATCAATATCAGTCAACTGACATTTTTCATTTAGCCCAAAACACCTTGATATCGCGTATCTCCCTCGCTTTTTTTACGGATGGGCAAGAGTCGAACAAGTCACTGAAATTGTATCTATTCTAAACATCGTTCCGAACCGGCTTAAGATATCTTGTAATTAATAAAATAATCTTAAAAGTATATGTAATTCTGATTTATAAGTAACTTATAAATTGTAGTCAACTATGTATTGTTCGTGTAATATCCAACTTAGCTCGTTGCGGCTTTGATTTAAATTTTGAAGAAGGGAACACCATACTTTCAAATTGATCCAAATATAATTTACTATTCAATGTAGCCGTTAATTATTTGTACTTAACAATCACGCAAGTAATTATAATTTTACGATTTTACCGATTTGGAAAATCATATTGAGATTATATGTTTCCAATTAAAATGATTCTATATTTATTACCTAACTATGGAAATTTTTATTTAGCTAGATATTACAACTAATTATACTTATCTCAAATGACATGAAAACGTGTAAAACCATATACCAAAAACAAATTAAGAAGAAACAAAGATCTTAACATATAAATGCGTGTTCATGTTATGCATCAAGAAATTTAATTATATTGATTTGCCTCATTGGCAAAGAAATCTCAGATGCGTTTACAAAAATGCACACATTTCTTATTTAGTAGTGAAAGAGCAAAAAAGAGTTATATATAAACACATAACTTCCATATACTTTGATCTTGCCCTGTTTGGTGTTTTCTACAAAAATCATACAAGGCATCATGACAAGAAAGAAGGTGAAGTTAGCATTCATCAGTAATGATGCTTCTCGAAAAGCGACATTCAAGAAAAGGAAGAAGGGGCTGATGAAGAAGGTTGGAGAGTTGAGTACCTTATGTGGTATTGATGCTTGTGCTATCATTTATAGTCACTATGAGCCCCAACCTGAAGTGTGGCCTAATACAGAAGGTGTTCAGCGTGTGTTGTCTCAGTTTAAGCGAATGCCGGAGATGGAGCAGAGCAAGAAGATGGTTAATCAGGAGAGTTTTATGCGACAGAGGATTGCGAAAGCTAATGAGCAGTTGAAGAAACAGTGTAAGGATAATAGGGAGAAGGAAATGATTGAGGTTATGTATCAGTGTTTGACGGGGAAAATTGGTTTACAAAATTTGATGATCCCGGATTTGAATGATCTTGGTTGGCTTATTGATCACAAGTTGAAGGAGATTTATAAAAGAATTGATCAGATATCGGCTACTAAGAAAAAGAATACTACTCCTGGGAAAGTTGGCTCTGGCTCTGGATCTGGCTGTGGCTCGGGATCAGCTGCTGCAATGTTGAAAGGTAAAGGAGTGGCTAATTGTGTTGATGGAACGGAAGAAAAGGCTATAGAGGGCGAGATGGAAGCAATGCAGCAGCAGCAGCAGAGACCGCCTTGGTTTAGCGACTGGATCAACAGCAATAGTGGGAACAGCAGTACTGATCAGATGCTGAACCAGCAGCAACACTGCCAGAATTTGGGATTTAGTCACGGTGAGGAGATGATGATGCCCTGTGGAGATGCGCAGAATGGTGGCATGTGGTCAAGTGCATTCTTTCCATAGTTTCCAATCAAGGAGAAGCAGATGAAAGGATTTGTGTGACAGTGCTGGTTACTTGTGTTTTTGTTGTTTTTGGATCAACCTTGAGGATAATGGTTAAAAATACCCATTTTTGGGTTGAATTTGCTCAAAATATCCATTTTCAAAAAATATGCTCAAATGCTAATTACACGCATTTGAGAATACTAAAGATACGCATTTCGTATTATCATTGGTATACGCATAAAAAATATGCTCAAATGCGTATTACACGCATTTGAGAATACTAAAGATACGCATTTCGTATTATCATTGGGATACGCATTTGTCAAATGCGTATCACAAAAATAAAAAAAAAAAAAACTGGATACTCATTTGACAAATGAGTATTTAGTACAAAACATGATAATCATATGGCAAATGCGTATCCAAACGAATATTTTCAGCACTACACTCCCAGAATGGATATTTTCAGCATTTTGCACCAAAAAAATATTATTTTTAACATTCTTTCGAACTTTGAAGGATATTTGTTTGCTTTTAATAAATTTCTATCTGGTGTGTTCTTATTTTTGCGTTGCTACAATAATTCCATTGCTTGTTATATTCTTTTTTTTTCTTGTATATTGCATAAGTAAACTCTAAAAAATGACTCGTGTCTCGCATGGGTTATTATGCTAGTTATATATATAGAGCAAATGGGGTTGAGTGAGACAATTTATTCAATGTGAAATGACTATTTTAACCCTTGCTATTTATTATTTCTTATTTAATATTCATTAATAGCTAATCTTCATTAAAGTATATGAATTTTTTGTAATTAATAGCTACACACACTTACATATATATGTATACATATGTTATTTTCAATGATATAAAATTTAAAATGTGATAAATTTAATTAAGAATTAAAAATCTGAATAATATTAACATAAAAATTACATCAATTTTTTAGTGACATGTATAAATTAATTGTGGTTTAAGAGAAATCATCACCAAATAATTTTAGGGTACACTTGCAAAACATAATATTTTTAAATTGTTTAACATTTAATACGATTTTTTATGGCATACTTTAAACATCAAATACTTATAAATGAGACAATAATATAATCACATATATATCTTCATGTTCTGTAATATTACATAAAATTATTATCAATATAATACAAAAAACGTATTTTACAGTTCAAAATATATTTTGTCACGTGTATATATAGTCACATATACACTACACTATGCACGTGTATTACACAAAATTACCCCAATACAACACAAAAAAATTATACAGTATCAAATATGAAGAGGCAAGTCGACAATAATATAACTGCTATTAGAAATTTTTTTCAAATACAACATAGAGCAAAATAAGGTTGATAATTCTCAATATTTATCATTAATTTAATTTTAAATATGCCAAAAAAAATAAAAATTAATTAAAAAAATTATAATATTTTAGAACATGTTGTGCCTCGCACGGGTTATAGAGCTAATTATAGAAGTATAGGTAAAGTTTAGTTCAAGAATATTTTTGGAGGTGAACATACACTGTTTTTTAAGAGTGAATATTTAATTATTTATAAACATAAGCTAATAATATCCTAGAAGTGGTACAAGTCTTGAGATAGCTAGGGAGCCCTTTCACTTCATTTAGAAATCGAATTATCCGTTTTAATAATTTCTCACGGTTGTGCTACCAGAAGCCTATCTAGTGGCGGATCCAGGTTTCAATTTAGGGGGGCCGGAAAAAAAATTGTAATCAAATCAACAACTATAAGCAAAAGAGCAAATGAACATATAATATTTACAAGATCATCAGCCTATCTTTCATACTCTGAAATCGTTTCATAATTTCTTCATTTTCAATTGTTTGAAAAATATCTCTCTCAATATATGTTATCAAACAATCATTCAACCAAATATCTCCCATTCTATTCCGAAGCGTAGTTTTAACAAGTTTCATTGCTGAAAATCCTCTCTCAACTGTTGCAGTTGCAACCGGTAGAATTAGTGACAATTTTATCAACATATAAACCCAAGGAAATCCAATATCTTTTGTTTTTGAAGCATTTTTTGAGCAAGATCATGGATGCCCTTCAAATTTTGAAAATCAGCATTACTTCTCATGTCAACAATATAGCTAGAAAGCTGGTCTTCAAGTGATAGAAGACGAATTTGATCAAATTCTGAAGATAAAATCTTGCAAGTTGAACTAATTTTTACTTATCAAAAGTTAAAAAAGAATTCTGCGGATTTAGGCATGATATGCAGGAAAGTAACTCCATGTTATCTCTATCAAGACGCTCGTTAATCTCTTGCAATTGATAATCAATTATAGTATTCATCAAACTAATCTTGAAGTGGTGTTTATTAGAAACTTTTTGCAGTTTACGTCTTGATCTTCCACGAGGCATAGAGATAGCATCCATATCTGGGACATCGATCTCAAACTTTTCACAGAATTTGGAAATATCAACAATTAACTCATTCCATCCATCATCTCTGAATGTTTGTAACATTTTCTTCGATACATTTACCAAACATAAAGCATTAGCAAGATCCTGGTCTTTTCTTTGTAGTGCTTGTGATAAGTCATTTGTGATTCCTAAAACTTTTCTCATCAAATGCAATAGAAAAATAAACTCAAAGTCATTCATTGCATCAATAAGTCTATAAATCTCTCCTTTATTTTCATGAAAGGAAGGCATCTTTTATTTCTTCAAGCATCAAGTGCCGGTGAAAATAAAGAAGTCACACTTAGAATTGTTATAATGCGAACCCATCTTGTATCTCCTGGACGTTTAAGAACTGCCTCTTGATTCAAGCCTTTACCAGTCATTCGATTGCCTTGGGATATTTCTTCAGCTAACTTTTCTATTTGTTTCACCCGGACTAATTCTTTTCTCTTGCAAGAAGCCCCAACAAAATTCACCAAAGATGCTAGATGGTAAAAAATGAGCAAATTTTATCATGCTTTTTTGAAACTGCAACAAGTGTGAGCTGCAATTGATGAGCAAAGCAATGCACATAAAAGGCAGATGCATTTTCTGCTAGTATTAAACTTTTTAGCCCACTAATATGTCTGCTCATATTACTAGCCCCGTCAAAACCTTGACCACGAATACGCGATATGCTCAGACCATGTGTGGCAAAGAGTACGTCAATTGCTGATTTTAGGACAATCAAGAGATGTTAAAGGATGTCAAATTGCATGTACATGATGTTAACATATTAATTGTATCAATATATAGTGACAAGTGACTCTTATAGGGTGCAAAGTGACTCTAATATGGTGAAAAGTGACTTACACGGTTGATTAGAGCCAAAATGTGGAACAAAATTGACTTGTATGAAAGTGGCACTAAGAGATGGTAAAAGGATGTCAAATTGGATGTATATGTTAACATGTTAATTTTACAATATATGGTGGTAAGTGACTCTAATAGGGTGCAAAGTGACTCTAATATGGTGAAAAGTGACTTACATAGTTGATTAGAGTCAAAATGTGGCCCAAAGTTGAGTCCTATTATGAAATATCAAAGTGTGCTAAAACGAAGCTAAACTGGATTCATGATGTTAACATGTTAATTGTATCAATATGGTGGCAAGTGGCTCTTATAGGGTGCAAAGTGACTCTAATATGGTGAAAAGTGACTTATATGGTTGATCACAGACCAACTGCCTATCATCTGAGATCACAGACCAACTGCCATTTTTTTCTTTACAAATGTTGCTTGTTTATGTATTACACTTGACAAATATTGACTAGTTACTGATAAATTTCTTTTGTTGAGCTATTGTATTAACTTCTGAGGCAATTTCTGTTACTTCATGTTAAAGATATAAACTCTTTACTTGGGAGCTCTTACTTTATTTGAGAACCTAGTAGTAGTAATGGTTGGCTGTCGTATCAGTAGAGCCGGCCAAACGGTCGGGCCGCCCGTGCCGGGGCGAATTTCCAGGGTCCGGTTCAACAGCCAGTTAACTCGTGAACAGCTCGCGAATTAGGCGATTTTAATGGTCCGACGAGTCTAGCGGTTCGGGGCGAACGACGAATAACACACGAATAAAATGAATAATCGTGAATAACCGCGGGCTGCTTTGATTCGACACCACCCACCTTTTGTTGTCTTTTTTTGGTTTTTTTTATATTTTGTTTTTTACTTTGTACAAACAGACTTTGCATTTCTGTTTTTATTTTACATTTTTTGGATTTCTGTTTTTATTTTACATTTTTTATATTGAAAAAGATTTTCGATTTATAACACATTTCAACATTTTTAACAATTTACACATATTTTTATTTGATAAACTAATCAAGACAAACAAATTTTATTTACTCGTATTTTGAAAAAGTTAGTTTTAAAAACAAATTTGTTATTTTGAAAAACAAAGTTAATTTTTGCAAATGAGTTACTCTGTTACGGAAGGAAAAGAGGACGATACGATATTATCAGTATAAGTCAACTGATACGGTATCAGTATCAAACTGACATTTTTCATTTAGCCCAAAACACCTTGATATCGTATCTCCCTCGCTTTTTTTACGGATGGGCAAGAGTCGAACAAGTCACTGAAATTGTATCTATTCTAAACATCGTTCCGAACCGGCTTAAGATATCTTGTAATTAATAAAATAATTTAAAATATATGTAATTCTGATTTATAAGTAACTTATAAATTGTAGTCAACTATGTATTGTTCGTGTAATATCCAACTCAGCTCGTTCGGCTTTGAGAAATTTTGAAGAAGGGAACACCATACTTTCAAATTGATCCAAATATAATTTACTATTCAATGTAGCCGTTAATTATTTGTACTTAACAATCACGCAAGTAATTACAATTTTACGATTTTACCGATTTGGAAAATCATATTGAGATTATATTCCAATTAAAATGATTCATATTTATTACCTAACTATGGAAACTTTTATTTAGCTAGATATTACAACTAATTATACTTACCTCAAATGACATGAAAACGTGTAAAACCATATACCAAAAACAAATTAAGAAGAAACAAAGATCTTAACATATAAATGCGTGTTCATGTTATGCATCAAGAAATTTAATTATATTGATTTGCCTCATTGGCAAAGAAATCTCAGATGCGTTTACAAAAATGCACACATTTCTTATTTAGTAGTGAAAGAGCAAAAAAGAGTTATATATAAACACATAACTTCCATATACTTTGATCTTGCCCTGTTTGGTGTTTTCTACAAAAATCATACAAGGCATCATGACAAGAAAGAAGGTGAAGTTAGCATTCATCAGTAATGATGCTTCTCGAAAAGCGACATTCAAGAAAAGGAAGAAGGGGCTGATGAAGAAGGTTGGAGAGTTGAGTACCTTATGTGGTATTGATGCTTGTGCTATCATTTATAGTCAGTATGAGCCCCAACCTGAAGTGTGGCCTAATACAGAAGGTGTTCAGCGTGTGTTGGCTCAGTTTAAGCGAATGCCGGAGATGGAGCAGAGCAAGAAGATGGTTAATCAGGAGAGTTTTATGCGACAGAGGATTGCGAAAGCTAATGAGCAGTTGAAGAAACAGTGTAAGGATAATAGGGAGAAGGAAATGATTGAGGTTATGTATCAGTGTTTGACGGGGAAAATTGGTTTACAAAATTTGATGATCCCGGATTTGAATGATCTTGGTTGGCTTATTGATCACAAGTTGAAGGAGATTTATAAAAGAATTGATCAGATATCGGCTACTAAGAAAAAGAATACTACTACTGGGAAAGTTGGCTCTGGCTCTGGATCTGGCTGTGGCTCGGGATCAGCTGCTGCAATGTTGAAAGGTAAAGGAGTGGCTAATTGTGTTGATGGAACGGAAGAAAAGGCTATAGAGGGCGAGATGGAAGCAATGCAGCAGCAGCAGCAGAGACCGCCTTGGTTTCGACTGGATCAACAGCAATAGTGGGAACAGCAGTACTGATCAGATGCTGAACCAGCAGCAACACTGCCAGAATTTGGGATTTAGTCGCGGTGAGGAGATGATGATGCCTTATGGAGATGCGCAGAATGGTGGCATGTGGTCAAGTGCATTCTTTCCATAGTTTCCAATCAGACTACAATCAAGGAGAAGCAGATGAAAGATTTATGTGATAGTGCTGGTTACTTGTGTTTTTGTTTTTTTCGATCAACCTTGAGGATGATGGTTAAAAATACCCATTTTTGGGTTGAATTTGCTCAAAATACCATTTTCAAAAAATATGCTCAAATGCGTATTACACGCATTTGAGATTGGGTATGTAAGAAAATTATTAAAGACACGCATTTCGTATTATCATTGGGATACGCATTTGCCAAATGCGTATCACAAAATATAAAAAAAAAAAACTGGATACTCATTTGACAAATGGGTATATAGTACAAAACGGTAATCATATGGTAAATGCGTATCCAAACGAATATTTTCAGCACTACACTCCCAGAATGGATATTTTCAGCATTTTGCACCAAAAAATATTATTTTTAACATTCTTTCGAACTTTGAAGGATATTTGTTTTGCTTTAAATAAATTTCTATCTGGTGTGTTTTATTTTGCGTTGCTACAATAATTTCATTGCTTGTTATATTCCTTTTTTTTTCTTCGTTATTTTTATACATTAATAACTTCAAGGTATATTAAATCTTATAATAGAGCAAATGGGGTTGGGTGAGACAATTTATTCAATGTGAAATGACTATTTTAACCCTTGTCCTATTTATTATTTCGTATTTAATATTTATTAATAGCTAATCTTCATTAAAGTATATGAATTATTTTGTAATTAATAGCTACACACACTTACATATATATGTATACATATGTTATTTTCAATGATATAAAATTTAAAATGTGATAAATTTAATTAAGAATTAGATATCTGAAATAATTATTAACATAAAAATTACATCAATTTTTTAGTAACATGTATTAAATTAATTGTGGTTTAAGAGAAATCATCACCAAATAATTTTAGGGTACACTTGCAAAACATAATATTTTTAAATTGTTTAAATTTAATACGATTTTTTATGGCATACTTAAACATCAAATACTTACTTAAAAATAGACAATAATATAGTCACATATATATCATCATGTTTTTGTAATATTACATAAAATCCTTATTAATATAGTACAAAAAAAGTATTTTACAGTTCAAAATATATTTTGTCACGTGTATAGTATATAGTCACATATACACTACACTATGCACGTGTATTACACAAAATTACCTCCAATACACACAAAAAAGTTATTATACAGTATCAAAGAGGCAAGTCGAGAATAATATAACTGCTATTAGAATTTTTTTTCAAATACAGCATAGAGCAAAATAAGGTTGATAATTCTCAATATTTATCATTAATTTAAATTTTTAAATATGCCAAAAAACATCAAAATTAATTTTAAAAAATTATAATATTTTAGAACATGTTGTGCCTCGCACGGGTTATAGAGCTAATTACAGAAGTATAGGTAAAGTTTAGTTCAAGAATATTTTTGGAGGTGAACATACACTGTTTTCTTAAGAGTGAATATTTAATTATTTATCAAGCATAAGCTAATAATATCCTAGAAGTGGTACAAGTCTTGAGATAGATAGGGAGCCCTTTCACTTCATTTAGAAATCGAATTGTGATCCGTTTTAATATTTCTTACGGTTGTGCTACCAGAAGCCTATCTAGTGGCGGATCCGGGTTTCAATTTAAGGGGGGCCAGAAAAAAAATTGTAATCAAATCAAGAAATATAAGCAAAAGAGCAAATGAACATATATTATAATGTAATATTTACAAGATCATCGGCCTATCTTTCATACTCTGAAATCGTTTCATAATTTCTTCATTTTCAATTGTTTGAAAAATATCTCTCTCAATATATGTTATCAAACAATCATTCAACCAAATATCTCCCATTCTATTCCGAAGCGTAGTTTTAACAAGTTTCATTGCTGAAAATCCTCTCTCAACTGTTGCAGTTGCAACCGGTAGAATTAGTGACAATTTTATCAACATATAAACCCAAGGAAATCCAATATCTTTGTGTTTTTGAACCATTTTTTGAGCAAGATCATGGATGCCCTTCAAATTTTGAAAATCAGCATTACTTCTCATGTCAACTATATAGCTAGAAAGCTGGTCTTCAAGTGATAGAAGACGAATTTGATCAAATTCTGAAGGATAAAATCTTGCAAGTTGAACTAATTTTTACTTATCAAAAGTTAAGAAAGAATTCTGCGGATTTAGGCATGATATGCAGGAAAGTAACTCCATGTTATCTCTATCAAGACGCTCGTTCATCTCTTGCAATTGATAATCAATTATAGTATTCAGCAAACTAATCTTGAAGTGGTGTTTATTAGAAACTTTTTGCAGTTTACTCTTGATCTTCCACGAGGCATAGAGATAGCATCCATATCTGGGACATCGATCTCAAACTTTTCACAGAATTTGGAAACATCAACAATTAACTCATTCCATCCATCATCTCTGAATGTTTGTAACATTTTCTTCGATACATTTACCAAACAAAGCATTAGCAAGATCCTGGTCTTTTCTTTGTAGTGCTTGTGATAAGTCATTTGTGATTCCTAAAACTTTTCTCATCAAATGCAATAGAAAAATAAACTCAAAGTCATTCATTGCATCAATAAGTCTATAAATCTCTCCTTTATTTTCATGAAAGGAAGGCATGTCTTTTATTTCTTCAAGCACATCAAGTGCCGGTGAAAATAAAGAAATCACACTTAGAATTGTATGATAATGCGAACCCATCTTGTATCTCCTGGACGTTTAAGAACTGCCTCTTGATTCAAGCCTTTACCAGTCATTCGATGCCTTGGGATATTTCTTCAGCTAACTTTTCTATTTGTTTCACCGGACTAATTCTTTTCTCTTGCAAGAAGCCCCAACAAAATTCACCAAAGATGCTAGATGGTCAAAAAATGAGCAAATTTTATCATGCTTTTTTGAAACTGCAACAAGTGTGAGCTGCAATTGATGAGCAAAGCAATGCACATAAAAGGCAGATGCATTTTCTGCTAGTATTAAACTTTTTAGCCCACTAATATGTCTGCTCATATTACTAGCCCCGTCAAAACCTTGACCACGAATACGCGATATGCTCAGACCATGTGTGGCAAAGAGTACGTCAATTGCTGATTTTAGGACAATCAAGAGATGTTAAAGGATGTCAAATTGCATGTACATGATGTTAACATATTAATTGTATCAATATATAGTGACAAGTGACTCTTATAGGGTGCAAAGTGACTCTAATATGGTGAAAAGTGACTTACACGGTTGATTAGAGCCAAAATGTGGAACAAAATTGACTTGTATGATAGTGCACTAAGAGATGGTAAAAGGATGTCAAATTGGATGTATATAATGTTAACATGTTAATTTTACAAATATATGGTGGTAAGTGACTTATAGGGTGCAAAGTGACTCTAATATGGTGAAAAGTGACTTATAGTTGATTAGAGTCAAAATGTGGCCCAAAGTTGAGTCCTATTATGAAATATCAAAGTGTGCTAAAACGAAGCTAAACTGGATTTCATGATTTAACATTAATTGTATCAATATGGTGGCAAGTGCTCTTATAGGGTGCAAATGACTCTAATATGGTGAAAAGTGACTTATACGGTTGATCACACCAACTGCCTATCATCTGAGATCACAGACCAACTGCCATTGTTTTTCTTTAAAATGTTGCTTGTTTATGTATTACACTTGACAAATATTGACTAGTTACTGATAAATTTCTTTTTTGAGCTATTGTATTAACTTCTGAGGCAATTTCTGTTACTTCATGTTAAAGATATAAACTCTTTACTTGGGAGCTCTTACTTTATTGAGAACCTAGTAGTAATGGTTGGCTGTCGTATCAGTAGAGTCGGCCAAACGGTCGGGCCGCCCGTGCCGGGGCGAATTTCCAGCGGTCCGGTTCAACAGCCAGTTAACTCGTGAACAGCTCGCGAATTAGGCGATTTTAATGGTCCGACGAGTCTAGCGGTTCGGGGCGAACGACGAATAACACGAATAAAATGAATAATCGTGAATACCGCGGGCTGCTTTGATTCGACACCACCCACCTTTTGTTTTGTTTTTTTATATTTTGTTTTTTACTTTGTACAAACAGACTTTGCATTTCTGTTTTTTTATTTTTTTTTTGGATTTCTGTTTTTATTTTACATTTTTTATATTGAAAAAGATTTTCGATTTATAACACATTTCAACATTTTTAACAATTTACTCATATTTTTATTTGATAAACTAATCAAGACAAACAAATTTTATTTTTACTCGTATTTTGAAAAAGTTATTTTTAAAAAACAAATTTGTTATTTTTGAAAAACATGTTAATTTTTGCAAATGAGTTACTCTGTTACGGAAGGAAAAGAGGACGATACGATATCAGTATCAGTAAGTCAACTGATACGGTATCAGTATCAGTCAACTGACATTTTTCATTTAGCCCAAAACACCTTGATATCGCGTATCTCCCTCGCTTTTTTACGGATGGGCAAGAGTCGAACAAGTCACTGAAATTGTATCTATTCTAAACATCGTTCCGAACCGGCTTAAGATATCTTGTAATTAATAAAATAATCTTAAAAGTATATGTAATTTGATTTATAAGTAACTTATAAATTGTAGTCAACTATGTATTGTTCGTGTAATATCCAACTCAGCTCGTTTTGGCTTTGATTTAAATTTTGAAGAAGGGAACACCATACTTTCAAATTGATCCAAATATAATTTACTATTCAATGTAGCCGTTAATTATTTGTACTTAACAATCACAAGTAATTACAATTTTACGATTTTACCGATTTGGAAAATCATATTGAGTTATATGTTTCCAATTAAAATGATTCTATATTTATTACCTAACTATGGAAACTTTTATTTAGCTAGATATTACAACTAATTATACTTATCTCAAATGACTTGAAAACGTGTAAAACCATATACCAAAAACAAATTAAGAAGAAACAAAGATCTTAACATATAAATGCGTGTTCATGTTATGCATCAAGAAATTTAATTATATTGATTTGCCTCATTGGCAAAGAAATCTCAGATGCGTTTAAAAATGCACACATTTCTTATTTAGTAGTGAAAGAGCAAAAAAGAGTTATATATAAACACATAACTTCCATATACTTTGATCTTGCCCTGTTTGGTGTTTTCTACAAAAATCATACAAGGCATCATGACAAGAAAGAAGGTGAAGTTAGCATTCATCAGTAATGATGCTTCTCGAAAAGCGACATTCAAGAAAAGGAAGAAGGGGCTGATGAAGAAGGTTGGAGAGTTGAGTACCTTATGTGGTATTGATGCTTGTGCTATCATTTATAGTCAGTATGAGCCCCAACCTGAAGTGTGGCCTAATACAGAAGGTGTTCAGCGTGTGTTGGCTCAGTTTAAGCGAATGCCGGAGATGGAGCAGAGCAAGAAGATGGTTAATCAGGAGAGTTTTATGCGACAGAGGATTGCGAAAGCTAATGAGCAGTTGAAGAAACAGTGTAAGGATAATAGGGAGAAGGAAATGATTGAGGTTATGTATCAGTATTTGACGGGGAAAATTGGTTTACAAAATTTGATGATCCCGGATTTGAATGATCTTGGTTGGCTTATTGATCACAAGTTGAAGGAGATTTATAAAAGAATTGATCAGATATCGGCTACTAAGAAAAAGAATACTACTACTGGGAAAGTTGGCTCTGGCTCTGGATCTGGCTGTGGCTCGGGATCAGCTGCTGCAATGTTGAAAGGTAAAGGAGTGGTAATTGTGTTGATGGAACGGAAGAAAAGGCTTTAGAGGGCGAGATGGAAGCAATGCAGCAGCAGCAGCAGAGACCGCCTTGGTTCAGCGACTGGATCAACAGCAATAGTGGGAACAGCAGTACTGATCAGATGCAGAACCAGCAGCAACACTGCCAGAATTTGGGATTTAGTCGCGGTGAGGAGATGATGATGCCTTATGGAGATGCGCAGAATGGTGGCATGTGGTCAAGTGCATTCTTTCCATAGTTTCCAATCAAGGAGAAGCAGATGAAAGGATTTGTGTGACCGTGCTGGTTACTGTGTTTTTGTTGTTTTTTGGATCAACCTTGAGGATAATGGTTAAAAATACCCATTTTTGGGTTGAATTTGCTCAAAATACCCATTTTCAAAAAATATGCTCAAATGCTAATTACACGCATTTGAGAATACTAAAGATACGCATTTCGTATTATTGGTATATGCATAAAAAATATGCTCAAATTCGTATTACACGCATTTGAGAATACTAAAGATACGCATTTCGTATTATCATTGGGATACGCATTTGCCAAGTGCGTATCACAAAAATATAAAAAAAATAAAAACGGGATACTCATTTGACAAATGGGTATTTAGTACAAAACAGATAATCATATGGCAATGCGTATCCAAACGAATATTTTCAGCACTACACTCCCAGAATGGATATTTTCAGAATTTTGCACCAAAAAAATATTATTTTAACATTCTTTCGAACTTTGAAGGATATTTGTTTTGCTTTTAATAAATTTCTATATGGTGTGTTCTTATTTTTACGTTGCTACAATAATTCCATTGCTTGTTATATTTTTTTCTTCGTTATTTTTATACATTAATAACTTCAAGGTATATTAAATCTATCTCTTCTATATAATAGCACAACATGGGGATAATATTTTGAGATTAAAAAGTCTCATTGAAAAGACTAAATTACCCCTGTTTTTAATATTTATATAAAAGTTGTGTTTTGTGAGAATCGAACTCGAGCTACTTCATTCTTCATACAACCTCGTACCACTACACCATATTGTCACATGTGCTTTTTATCATACATATAATATGTAAGTGTGCGAAAGAAATATTTTATTTAACTTTAAATATAACTACTTGAATTCCGCAAAAAAATGATAGTTACTTGAATATTTGTACAATTAGTTTTAAAGAACTGAATTTCATATATAAATTTAGCATAGTACACAAATGGATTATTTATTTATTATTATTTCTTAGTTTGAAAATATATCTCAGATATTTTTAACATATTTTTAATTATAAAAAGTAATTAAAATATACATATATAATTTTTAAAGAAAATATTGAAAATAGAATCACCTATATATAAATAATCTAGATTGGTATTAAATATTTAGATAAATTCGAATTATAATGTGTCAATGAATTTTAGTTTATTTTGAATTTGAAATCAGAATTTGGCCCATTATTCAAAAAATACTTGAAATTTGAGTACATGACTAGCCGAAAAACATTGTAATATTCTACGTTTAGTAAATTTAAATTACAAGTTCGACGAGAATATCTTACCAATAATGTGAAATTTTTTGATATCTTATATTAATATAAATTGATGTGTTTGAGGTATTTATAGAATCAAGTCAACTGATTATTTGTATTAAAATTACTAACTTCGCTGGTAGCGCAATAGTGTTTTGGGACTTGTACTGATTTTAAAAATATTTAAATTTGATATGAGATCTCACGAGATTTGTTAAAATTATGATGTTATATTAAATCGATTTATTTTTCATTTTTCACTTATAAAAACTAGCATTTAAAAAAAATCTTTTAGATAAACAATATTTATTGATCAGAATAATATTGTACAAATATTTTAAATTATTTTAATATTTTGAATTATTCAAATAAAAGTTATATCTATACTATATTGTAGCATTTGATTCAATACATTGTATACTATTTAAAAAAATATTGGTCAATAATTTGAAGGAATTAACCAGTTAACTAATATTTATAAAACTTTATCGAATTGAAAAATATTTAATTTTAGGAGAATAGTATACAAATTATCAAATTATTATATGAAAAAATATTAGAGTTGTAATGAAAGAAACTAAAAATAGTTTAAATAACAATATAATTATAATTTTTCCTTCAAATTCTTGAAAAAAATCATGAACATCAATAATAAGTCTTACAATATATAATTTATTTCTATGTTACATGATTGATACTCGGTCGCGTAAAAAATATATATGGATTGTTTGTGAGTGATAATGTGAATACCATATATAAATTATTGCAATTTATTTATTACATAATTTTAATTTTTGAATAATTATAAATACATGTTATTTAAGTAATCAATTGCATCAGTAGATATTAATAATGATTATACATGTACATAAATTAGATATTTAGCATATAAATAATTGAAACCAACGTAATTTCCTAAAAAATGTAACATACGATAATTCACATGCTAACATAGACAAACTTAATCTTATTTTGTTAAGAGTAGTGTAAAAAAACTAACATTTTTCTAAACATACATACGTTAAATTTCAAAAACTAACATTTTCCATTAAAATCAACTTTTATATTAACAGTAGTGTAAATTTTATATTATTTTATATTATGATTGCAAGTAATTCTGAATTCAGTTATTCATTTTTTATCTTTTTAAATTGAGTAAGTTAATTGTAAATTAGTAGAGAACTCAATAATAATATATACCAGTTATATAGTTTACTTAAATAAAATTTAAATTTTTTGGTCAACTCTATATTCAACATATATGTTAATTTTTAACTTTTTCTTTGTAAACATACCAACGACATTCTACATATTAAATTTATTTGTTTCATTTTAAACGAACACTAACTACCCTATTTATATTCATTCATTAAATACAATTATACAACACAAACAAGAATATATATATTTTTCTAATGAGCTATATTGGAAATGTTGTGTAATTTAGTAATGTCTTGACATATTTTATTCACATATACAACCTCATATCACTGCACCATATTGTCACATGTGCTTTTTATGATACACATAATATGTAAGTGTGCTAAGTTAGTATTTTATTTAGCTTTTAAGATAGCTACTTGAATTTCGAAAAAAAATAGTTACTTGAATATTTGTACAGTTAATTTTAAAGAATTGTATTTCACATATAAAGAATTGAAAAAAAAAATCTTGAATATTAATAATAAGTCTTTACAATATAATATATTTTTATGTTATAACCATGATTGATACTCGGTTGCGTAAAAAATAGATATGGATTGCTTGTCAGTAATAATGTGAATACCATATATATATATATTATTGCAATCTATTTATTTATTACATAATTTTAATTTTTGAATAATTCATATTATTTAAGTAATCAATTGTCTCACTAGATGTTAATAATGATTATACATGTATACAAATCAGATATTTAGCATATAAATAATTAAAACCATCTTAATTTACTAAAAAATATAATATACGATAATTTACATGTTGACACACACACATAACTTAATCTTACTTTTTTAACAGTAGTGTAAATAAAAAACTAACATTTTTCCATACATACATATGTTGAATTTTAAAAACTAACATTTTTCATTAAAATCAACTTTTATAGTAGTGTAAATTTTATATTATTGTATATTATGATTGCAAGTCATTCTGACTTCAATTATGAATTTTTTATCTTTTCAAATTAAGTAAGTTAATTGTAAGTTATTAGTGAACTCGGTAATAATATAGCCCACTACATATACTTTATTTAAATAAAATTTAAAATTTTTGGTCAACTGTGTATACGACATTTATGTTTATTTTTAGCTTTTTCTTTGTAAACATGCTAATGACGTTCTATAGATTAAGTTTAATCGTTTCGTTTTAAACGTACACTGACTACCCTTTTTATATTCATTCATTAAATACAAACATGGTTATAAATATCGGTAATCGGTACTAATCGGTTTAGGTACCGATTAGGGATTAATCGGCAAATCGGGGATTAATCGAAACAAAAATCGGATATATTTAATATTTTAATAATTTATAATATATTTACCTTATTTATTATGAATTATATAATTCAAAAATAATTTATAAATATTAATCGGATTTCAAAAAATAGATCGGCCAAATATTTTTTAAGGATTAATCAGGGATTTTTAGAACACTGAATACAAATTATACAACACAAACAAGAATAGATATATATATATATATATTGCTTAATGAGCTATATTTGAAACGTTGTGTAATTTGGTAATATTTTGTATGAAAATAATACATATTGATAAATAATCAACTTGTATTTGATATACGTTAGACATTGTACAATATTTACAAAAAAAAATAGCTAAAAATATTATAATTGTATATTGCATAAGTAAACTCTAAAAATGACTCGTGTCTCGCACGGTTATTATGCTAGTTATATATATTATATATATAATAGAGCAAATGGGGTTGAGTGAGACAATTTATTCAATGTGAAATGACTATTTTAACCCTTGTCCTATTTATTATTTCGTATTTAATATTCATTAATAGCTAATCTTCATTAAAGTATATGAATTATTTTGTAATTAATAGCTACACACACTTACATATATATGTATACATATGTTATTTTCAATGATATAAAATTTAAAATGTGATAAATTTAATTAAGAATTAGATATCTCGAATAATTATTCACATAAAAATTACATCAATTTTTTAGTAACATGTATTAAATTAATTGTGGTTTAAGAGAAATCATCACCAAATAATTTTAGGGTACACTTGCAAAACATAATATTTTTAAATTTTTTAACATTTAATACGATTTTTATGGCATACTTTAAACATCAAATACTTACTTATAAAATAGACAATAATATAATCACATATATATCATCATGTTTTTGTAATATTACATAAAATTCTTATCAATATAATACAAAAAACGTATTTTACAGTTCAAAATATATTTTGTCACGTGTATAGTATATAGTCACATATACACTACACTATGCACGTGTATTACACAAAATTACCCCAATACAACACAAAAAAATTTATTATATAGTATCAAATATGAAGAGGCAAGTCAACAATATATAACTGCTATTAGAATTTTTTTCAAATACAACATATAGCAAAATAAGGTTGATAATTCTAATATTTATCATTAATTTAAATATTTAAATATGCCAAAAAAACATCAAAATTAATTAAAAAAATTATAATATTTTAGAACATGCTGTGCCTCGCACGGGTTATAGAGCTAATTATAGAAGTATAGGTAAAGTTTAGTTCAAGAATATTTTTGGAGGTGAACATACACTGTTTTCTTAAGAGTGAATATTTAATTATTTATAAAGCATAAGCTAATAATATCCTAGAAGTGGTACAAGTCTTGAGATAGCTAGGGAGCCCTTTCACTTCATTTAAAAATCGAATTGTGATCCGTTTTAATAATTTCTTATGGTTGTGCTACCAGAAGCCTATCTAGTGCCTATCTAGTGGCGGATCCAGGTTTCAATTTAAGGGGGCCGGAAAAAAAATTGTAATCAAATCAACAAATATAAGCAAAAGAGCAAATGAACATATTATAATGTAATATTTACAAGATCATCAGCCTATCTTTCATACTTTGAAATCGTTTCATAATTTCTTCATTTTCAATTGTTTGAAAAATATCTCTCTCAATATATGTTATCAAACAATCATTGAACCAAATATCTCCCATTCTATTCCGAAGCGTAGTTTTAACAAGTCATTGCTGAAAATCCTCTCTCAACTGTTGCAGTTGCAACCGGTAGAATTAGTGACAATTTTATCAACATATAAGCCCAAGGAAATCCAATATCTTTTTATTTTTGAACCATTTTTTGAGCAAGATCATGGATGCCCTTCAAATTTTGAAAATCGGCATTACTTCTCATGTCAACTATATAGCTAGAAAGCTGGTCTTCAAGTGATAGAAGATGAATTTGATCAAATTCTGAAGGATAAAATCTTGCAAATTGAACTAATTTTTACTTATCAAAAGTTAAG
>NW_027421198.1:0-68300 GCF_009905375.1 Apium graveolens | reverse complement strand
GTCACATAACCGTCTTTTACAGAACTCCATGGAGAACCCATATAATTCTACCCCAATTACCCTCTTACAGAATGTCATCCCAAATTGTAAAATTTTATTCAAAATTTATAAAATTTGATACTACTATAGAATGATAATTATATTGTAATATTATAAAAAGTTTAACACTAAAACTTTGATAAAAAAACAATTGATTTTAAATTTGATACCGTTGTAAAATAATTTTGGATAAATGTGATTCTACTACATAACTATTTTAAACTATTTCATTAATTTTAAATGATTTTAAATAATTTTTTTGCAACTTAGGTATATATATATGTATATATATAGGTAGTAGTGTTGACAAAGGTAACCTCCAGATTTCGGGTTGTTTTACTCTCTTTCAAACTGTGGACTTTTCAACCATTTTTGCTCGTGCTAGTGCCCCCATAAATTTTTGTATTTCTCGCAATATGAGATTGAATGTCATAACTCTTATTTGTATTTTACTTCTTATTGGTGCTGTTGAGAAATCTGCACAGATAGGATCACATACTTGGTCTAAAGAAGCCTGTGATACGGGATCAAGAAACTAACCCTACGGATTCATACTCTTTTTATCTTTATATATATATATATACATATATTCAATGCACATTTGTCATGTCTAGAATTAATATCAAGTGCACATCAACATCAAATTTAAACATTTATTTTTACATCATCTCTAACCTTCATTTCCTCTCTTATCATATATATATATAATACATGTATGTGTATACTTACGTATGTTATTTCTTCACATTCATCTCCCAACACAACAAACTGCCACAAAACGTCATTCACAATCATCATTTTTCAAGAGCTCCGAAAAAGTCATCAATATTTTATATATACACAATATATATCTTATATTCGTTAAGGGACTAAATATACCGTTATTGTTAAATTATGATCTTGTTTCATCATTATAGTATGCTAAAATAGCCTCTTAACACAACTACTTATATTCATATCTGAATGATATTATCGATTTTGTTTCAAAAATTTGGTGATTTGCATTAGTGATTTGGATATAAAATTTTGTAATACGAATAATTTTTTTTGTGATTGATATTTATTTTAGTAATTCATCAACTTGTGATGTCGTATAGTTTAATTATATTTGGTAATTTTGGTGGCGGTGGGTGGTAGTTATGGTGCTTTGATAGTGGTGATGGGGGTGGTGATGGTGGCATGCTGACGGATAGGTAGGTGGGGTCGACGTATATAGCACTCATAGTATTGATAGTGGTGCTGGATGTCATTATTGTTTAATCACTACGATATCTATGTTTAATTATTTGGTGATTGATTTTTATTTTAGTGATTTTTAATAAGTTATTATTGCTCATTTTAATTAAGGGGTTTCATTGAGTAACACTAAATATATATCATTAACATTCATTTATTTTTTTTAAAACGAGTCAATATTCAACGTATCCGTACTTAAAAATATATCCCTTATATTCAATTATACTAGGGTATACTTTGTTAAAACTAAAAAAATGTCACACACAGCTACATGGAAATAAATTAAATTCAAATCACAAGTCTACAATATGCAATTACAGCTAACTAACGAAATTAATCAAGAAAGTCAAACAACTTTTATAATCAATAAAAGCAATATTGTACCCCAATAAGAAATAGAGGTTACTTATATGTCTCTAAAATAAAAGATAGCCTCATCATACAAAAGACTAGTTGTTATTGAAGACAAATTCGTTCCACCTACACGTTGTGCAAGGATAGTGCGGATTCACTTCGAGGATAAAACATAAACAAGAAATTTGTCACGACCGGAAAACTTCAACGGAGGCCACACCTCAATTTGCTCCACAATCTAAAAATGATCTAAACCAAGAATTTAACAGAAAATAATTTGAAATATTTTATCTATTTGTAACCAGAAACCGATCAAAACCAAATAATAAATTGTTTGAAGAGAATATGATTCAAAGTACGAGATCAAATATGTATCTATATCTGAAATTTAAAAATTGAATAAAATTGAATTTTAGTTTAGTTGTTATAATTTTAAAGAGTCATAACTTATATTTCATATAAATTAAACTATGTTAAGTTAATAAATTATCTATTCATCTGAAAATTTTGTATTTCAAATGATGTTTTTGTATAAAAATAACTTAATCCGATTTTTTCGGATAATTTTGTTTTCGAGTTAAACCTGAACCTAACCAAATTCAATATAATATGAACATGATATAATTATACAATTACCGAAAATTGATCTGATCTGAAATCAATTCGATTATGTAAATTTTCATGTCTATGTTTGTATATGCGGGAAAAAAAACTAGAAAAGGGGTTATCTAGCTTTTTTTTTCACTGAAATCAATCTGATTATGTGAATTGTCATGTTTATATTTGTATAAAAGATAAAAAAATAGAAGGAGAGGTTAGTTAGGTTTTTTCACTGATATTCTCTATATGTCTATCTTCGATTATATATGTAGAGCCTAATTGACTCGCTTTGGATGGCTTGTGTCTAAGGCATTGACTCTTCCGTTCAAGCCCTTTAAAATGCATGACCTTGAACATGTAACTCAAAGTCCTTGATCTTTATATAGACAGTACACAAGTCATAGACACCATTCATTTATATAAAATATAGTAATGAACTCAATAAAATTGATAAATTGTCCAGGTCGAAGGTATTAACTTGGTTTAAATGTTCTCACCTCATCAAACACCTTGTTTAACAACACCTCAAATGAACTTTATAACAACACATTGCAGTTGTCTAACACCTATTTTCAAGAGATATTTCTTAGAATATAAATGTTTACACTTTTTTGAATAATATTGTGTGGTAATTGCCATCAATATATAACATTTTGACACATCTTTTTGACAAACAGCCAGGGATTAATGATGTTAATTTATACCAAAGCCAGAAGACATGCCCCTCTTAAGTTTCATTTCATAGAGGATGGATGTGTTGTTAAATCCTTCAATTATCCCCTGCTTCACAAAATAGTGAATTATCCCCTGCTTCACAAAATGGATGGTCAAGCAGGAGAACGAAAATATGTGAATTCTTGATGTATATACTTATTTCCTTTATAATAATATGCATGTTCTCCTCTTTAATTCCCTTTGTAACTTCTAATAGTTGGAAATTTTTATGTACAGTTTCTCACGTCTGAGCTGATAGAGGTGAAGAGAACTAAATCTATGACGCCATCAATGTTCATTGTTCGTCACAACACCATTTTATTCCTGACATTAAGGAATGAAACAGTAGGTGTGTGGAACTTACGCACATCATTTATTTATTAAAAACCGATGTATTTTACCTTAAATAAGGTGCTAATAGCTTTTTAATTGTGCATAATTAAGAGATTATAAGCAATTTTAACATATCATACATAGTGTGATTATAACCTGTTACATGGTTTATTTTAGAAAAATGATATTTATAATAACAATTCACATCATGCTCATAGAGAGCCGATGTGAAATGGCTATATAGACATCAGTTTTCCTAAAGATGTAGTGTATATGTTGGTCTTTTACAACAGTCGTCTAATGTGAGCGATGTTAATGATTATAATAGACATCAGTGCATGACTGATGTAAAAAAGAATTGAATTTTTTTAATTAACAAAGACATCGGTTCAGAGCCGTAGTCTATTAGCTTTAACATCAATCTGTAATTCGTCTACCTGATGTTATTGATTATTACTTACATCGGTTTTTTGCCACAAATAACACATTGTAATTGTTGGTTTTTTCTTATGATAGTCATCGATTTGCACATTTTTAAGTGATGTGTAATATTAAAATATTCAACTAGCCCAATTAACAAATGATCCATACCAAAACGGAAATTCCACCGATCATAAACCAAAACTTTCCAAGATACAAAAAATACAAAAAAAATTAAAGCTAACAAGCTACAAAACTAGCACTAACATAAAACAAAAGTTATAACATTGTAAAGTATCCATAATATGGTCGCATATATCTCAAAATTAGAATTAGCGCGTTAACGATCATTTCAACAATACCTTACATACTTCATCTTCCATAACTAGTCCAATTAAGTAAATCATTTCTTACATATCAACAATTCATCCATAATTTGTCCATATCAAACACCAACCAACAATAGGTAGTATAAGACTACATAAGCAAATCAAGACTACAAGTACATGTTCAGACTACAAGTACCAGACTACAAGTACCTGCAAAACAGTGACCAGCCAAAAGACCAACTATCCAACAATGTACTGATCAAATATTGTTCCCTTATCACAGATGAAAACTAAAAAAACTCTTGGACATATTGAAGAGCCTCGAATTATACTTCATCAAGTTCCTCCATTGTGTAGGACTTTTGAGTCTTAGCTGCCCACTACAGAGTACAAAACGAGCATAATCAGCATACTACGTATAGATAAGGTGCTTACAGATTGCAACTAAGGGTACATTTATTACCTTGGGTCATGAATTTCATTTCCTTATCTTCCAATATATATTTCATGTAGCGCATGACAACGTACCCACACTCGTATCCACCCGTTTGTTTCGGGAATCCCTAATTCAACAAAAAATTAACAATCAATCATTCCCAAAATAGAAAGAATATACATAAAAACCCTACTAAATAAAATGTGCCCAAATTAATAGTTATGCTAAGGGTTCTTAACCTTGGGGATATTGTTGACCAATCCCTTTTAGCATTATAAGATCTAACCGCTCTGTACAGATTAGTATGCAGTAGCGTCAAATCTAAAAAATCCTAAATAAAATAGACATCATACATATAGAAAAAATAGTTTAATAAATATTACCACGTTAATGCTGCTCCAATTTGGAAAAATTTGTCGGATGAGCCAAGGGTTTGAGAATGATATTTCCGATTCCCGAATCATAATCAAAATCTAATGATAATTGTTTTAATTTTAAATAAATCAAAATCGAAATTTAAAAAATATAGAGACAGGTTCTACTAATATAATCTGTACTTATGAAAATGCTAGAACTCATTTCATAATGAGATATTAGCAAATATGGCGAGAATCGCCAGTATTCATCCGTTCGACAATATAAGCTTGAAAAATCATCGTTGAGGTTACAATGACCGCTGGATCAATAAATGCATACATGTCAGATTGTTTTCTTTTATGACCTCGTATACAAATACCTACAAATAAAATTACAGATCTTTTATTATTTACATTATAGAACCCTTTCTTCTTTTTTTTTGTGTCAAGAAAAAAATAACGGAGTCGAATGAGAAGCCAAATATATTTGTTCTCGAGAATTTATTTAGATCAGGTAAAACTCATATACCCTAAAATTGCAGTCGCGCACAGACTCACTGCATTTCGAAAATTACACAACTACCTACATATATTAGTCCCTAATAAATTACTTAAAAACAACATTACTAAAAGATTTGCGAGAATATTAGCACAATATATCAGCAAAACCATATATCACATAAAACGAACAATTATACACATAATTCACAAAGACACAAGTGCACAAATAATCTGTCAATACATAACACCATTAATCAAAAGATGAAAAAAAATCAAATTTAATTGAAAATATAACTTACAATTTAAGGGTTCAATTTGTGTAAACAAGGCTCGGTTGGTGTAAACTTGGCCTCATTCGGGTTGTATAACACTTTTTGAGGGCTGCAGTTAATCTTTCTTGCTCGATTAAGAAGTTGTTGGAATGTTGCCTAAACTAGGCTTTAATTGGGGCCTTATTATAAATCACCATCTACATGCCCTATACTATTTCTATCAATAAATATTTGTTTCCCCCTTTTTTGAACATCACTTCTTTCTCACCATTTTCATTTGCCCCCAATTATTATTTAAATATATTGTTATTTTATAATAAGCAAAAAAGAAGGCATGTTGTTAGATTGAATTTGGAAAAAACCTTGTTTTAAATCAGCAAGAGATTATAGTTTATAATATTTATAGGATATCTCCTAGGACACTCTTGAACTTCTCTTAATCCCTTTAAAACACATGACCTTGAACCAGTAACTCCAAGTCCTTGATCTTGGAATACACAAGTCCATAGACACTATCCATTTATATATAAAGAGTAGTAATAAACTCAATGAAATTAATAAATTAGCCAGGTGGAAGGTATTCACTTGGTTTAAATGGACTACCCTACCCTAAGTATTCTAACCGTATCAAACACACTTGTTTAACAACACCTTGGATGAACTTTATTACAATACCTTTTAGTTATCTAACTCCTATTTTCAACAGATACTTCATAGAATATAAATGTTTATATATATGTACTAGTAAAGTACACTTTTTGAATAATTTGGTGCGGTAACTGCCATCAATAACACTTTGACACATCTTCTTGACCTATAGCCGGGGGATTAATGATGTTGATATGCCTAGTATAGAACCGGAACTAATCACTCACAAACTGAATGTGGATCCAAATCGAAAGATCATGAAGCAAAGAAAAGAATTTTTTTCCCAGACAGACAGGAAGCAATCAAGCTAGAAGTGGAGAAGCTCGTGGAGGCTGGTTTCATTGAGAGATACAATTTCCAGAGTGGTTAGCAAATCCTGTAATGGTGAAGAAGGCTAATGGAACAATGGAGAATGTGTATGGATTTCACTGATCTGAATGATGCATGCCCGAAGGATGTTTCCCGTTGCCAAGGATATATGTATTGATAGATGCGATCGCTGGTCATGAAATTATAAGCTTATGGATGAATTCAATGGATACAATCAGATCAAGATGTATAAGGATGACAATCCCAAAGGTATCATTCATCACTGACTTTGATAATTTTTGTTATCTTGATATGGCGTTTGGTCTCAAGAATGCATGAGCTACCTATTAAAGGTTGGTAAATAAAATTTTAAAGATCTTATTGGAAAAACTATGGAAGTATATGTAGATGACATGTTAGTCAAGAGTATTGTGAAGAATGATCACATAACCCATTTGAGGGAAGCTTTTGAGGTTCTGAGATATCACAAATGATGTTAAACCTTGTAAAGTGTACTTTCAATGTGGGATCTATAAAATTTTTGGTATTGATGGTCTCCAAGAGGGGATTGAACCAAATCCTGGAAAGATAAAGACCATCTTGGACATGGATCCTCCGCGGTCTATTAAAGAGGTTCAAAAACTCACTGGAAGGGTTGCTGCCTTGGACGATTTATCTCCAAATCTAGAGACAACTGCTTGCCATTCTTCAAAGCCTTGAAGAAAGTAAAAGATTTCATATGGACCGAGGAAATTCAGAGCCTTTTGAAGGATTAAAGAACTACATAGTTCAAGCCCCGTTCTGGCTAAACCTGTCTTGAATGAAACTTTGTACTTATATTTTGTCGTCTCAGAAAATGCCTTGAGCGCCGTGTTGGTTAAGAAGACTTAAAATCCGGAAACCCAAATACTATGTCCGTAAGATTCTGCATGGAGCAGAGTTGAATTATTTGACTATTGAAAAAATTTAATTTAGCCTTGGTGATGGCTTCAAGTAAGTTGCGTCCTTACTTCCAAGCTCATAAGATCGATGTACTAACAAATCAGCCTTTGGAAACATTATTCACATTCCGAAAGCTAGTGTGAGACAAATTAAATGGGCCATAGAATTGGAGAATTCGACATCAAGTACAAGCCGTGAACGGCAATAAAAGCCCTGAATGATGCAACTAAAGCATGAAAGTTGGTTGTGCGAGCATTGAGATATTCTTGATTGATGGAATTTCGTACAAAAGATGTTATGTGGTTCCTTACTTAAGATGTCTCAGACCTGAAGAGGTGTGTTTAGCTCTCGAAGAAGTACACGAAGGTATTTGCGGGCAACACTTGGGGAGCAGAGATCTATCACATAAGATAACCAGTTAAGGCCTCTACTGGCCAGAAATGATGGTTGATTCCAAAGATTGTGAAGAAGTGTGATCGCTGTCAGAAACATGCGCCGGTTGTTCGACAGCCCCCCCAGATGTTAACTTCCATCAATTCTCCAATTCTTTTTGCTATGTGGGGAATGGATATTCTCGGGTCTTTTCTGATGGCTATTGCTCAAAAGAAAGTTCTTGATTGTAGCAAATGATACTTTACTAAGTGGATTGAAGCTAAGCCTTTGGCCAAGATTACAACTAAGCAAGTTGCTCATTCCTGTGGGAAAATGCACTACGCCATAGATTGGATTCCGTAACCATTCACACTAGGGTTGCAAACAAAAGTGTAATAATAGCCTTCTAAACCCATCTCTATCGCAAACCCCTATTTTTGATATTGCAGTATAGTCCAAAATGTGTTACCAAAATGACATAGATGATTAAAGATGATTTTTAATTTAACTAATTAATAATTAACATAGAAATGATATAATAATTGAAATATATTCTTTAATGTAACTCAAAATTATTATTTTTTTAAAAGTGATTTTTAATAAATTAATTTATGGACTTTGTAGAAATTAAATATACGCAAAATAACTATTTTTTTTAATATTTAATAATATTAAATTTCTTTTACTTGTTTAAAACTAATTAATAAATTTCAATAATTATTTTAAAATATTGATTAAATTCTCCCAAAATAATTTTTAATTAAAAAAATCAAAGTATGTAACATATTTGAATTTATGAAAATATATTATAATAAATTAATTACAATAAATATAATATGTGCAATTTAAAAAATATTATAGACTAAAATATTGAAAATTTCATTTAAATAATGCAAAATTAAATATATTAGGCCTTGTGGTTGAATTTGGGTTGGGGCTGGGCGGCTATGTCTTGTATAAGGCGGGAAATGAAATTTTCATTGAGAGCCAAAAACAAAAAGGGGGAATCAGTACACCCCACTCTAACTCTTATCTTCTTCTCTCTTTCTATCCAAATTAGGTCTTCTACCTTTATCCCTCCATCTAAATTATGGTCCGAGGTGAGTTGGGATTCAAGGGTTCAATTGGGGTTTGAACTTTCAGTTTGATTTTGATTTTAAGGTATAATCCTCACTTGATATGTGTGTAATTATTGTGTATCTCTCTCCCTCTGTCTATCTATCTCGCTTCGTGTATTTCATTCTCTCCATCTCCTTCACTTTGTTATTTTTTCTTTTTTACAGATTTTCAAGATGGGTAGTGGTGAGTTCGTAATTGATTAAGTAATAACTAATACCCAATTGATCGAGTAATAGCCAAAAAAATTCGATTATATTTTTCAAGACTTAAAGCATTTGATTTTGGGGATTATTCCTAATTAAATCCCCAAAATGTTTTTTTGTATACAAGGTTGTCAATTGTCTTATCTGTGGTTATCCAAATTCCCCTCTTCGCTTTGAATTTGTCGAGTTCACTGATTATGGTAAGCTTATAAAAACTACTACTATTGTTAACTGTTTATTCGATTTTGTAGTTGTGTTGATACTCTTGAGTGACCTGGTATGTTCATACTTTATGCAGGAAATGGAAGTTTTGGATAGTCTCATCATTAAGATCCATAATTCTTTCTCTGCTGACGTACATTTTGCAGCACCAATATCTCTTTGAGTACAAATGAAGTTGAGTTGGTATGATTAGTTTCATCCTCACATAAACCACTGCTACTTTTATTATTAATGTTTTACTACATTTCTTCTTATCATGACATAAACATTTCTACTGTATTTAGGTTCGAGGTAGTGTTACAAATATTAAAAGGGTGCTCTAGTTCTTTATCGAATTTTGAATATATCGAATTTTCCTCCTGGTGATATTTTTTTGAGTTAGATATTCATATTGTCATATAAATCATACTTTTATTCTGAGCAGAAAGGAGATAGTCTCAAATTATTGTTGATCTTGAACAGCTATATCAGAAACTAGAAACTATATTATCTGATACTAAAGGAAAAACAAATGAAGTGTTATAATAAATGAGCTGAAAGTAGGTGAATCATTGGAACGTCCCTGCAGATAACAACTTTGCTGGTAAATGTTGAAATATACGGGGTGTTAGATGATTAGGTGTCTGGCATTGGTGGTAGTAGCTGAATCACTGGAACTTCCTGCAGATACCAAAGTCTTGGCTGCCATGATATTTATCTGTATTATAGCAAGCTGACGAGCAACAACTGCCCATTTTCGTCCCTATAATTGGGTCAGCATAATACAATAGCTGTGCTACTTGAAAATATCATTTATCTGCGTGTACTGTAATAGCATGATTGAATCCTAGCTGCGAATTCATAAAAATGAATCGGAAATGATGTATTGGAGATCTACATCACCTAAATATGGTGAGAATGAAATGTGAAATACTGATTTGCCTTATATTATTCTCTGATTTTCTGTTTTATAAGTTAGATGTCTTTTTCCAAATTGATTTGGCAGAAATGCAGAGAGCACATTGATAGAGTGGATTAATACAACACTTTCCTAATGTGAAATTGCCCGTACATTCTTCTGATGATGAATTGAGAGCATTGTTTGCTTGATGGTAGTGTTTTATGTAGGTTATTGGAATAAATTGAGACCTGGTTCAGTTAGCGAGGTAGTTAGATGATTTCACTTTACCTTTTTGCATGTATGTGTTCTTATAATTGTTATGGTTTGCCATTGTTCTCTCCCTACTTTTTATTTTGTCGTTAGTTAAGAGGTTCTGATCATCCTTCAAAATTGGGCGTAGAAAATGTGGAAGGTTTCTTGTTGCTATTGACCAGATGGCATTTCCTAGATTTCAAGTTCATGATCTTCAAAAGGTAAAATTATCTGCTTATATTAACTTGGTATTATTGCCTATATTACAAATTTAAAACGTGATGCCTATAGGCTAATGTTTTATTTGTGTTATTCTCCCTCTCTATCTTTGTTTATCATTAATTCTGTCCCGATTTTTTGCTTACTTATGGTTCCCCAAACATCCAGGGATCGAAGCCTATAGTAGATCCGTATTGGACTCAGTGACTCTTCTCCATGCGGAGAAAATTATATACCTACAATATTGGAAGAGCAAAAACGGAAAGGTTCATCGAACTCACAATATCAACATGCTGATCTTAATCCCATCATGTCACGTACTCTCTCTCTCTCTAACAAAAACATGTGTATGTGTTTGTGTAGTTGTTTCTACCAATCCAGCTGTGGTTATGTTGAAAAACCAATTTATTCAGGCAAACTAAGAAATTGAATAAAATTTTCTGTATGAACATAAAATTATGCAGTACATGGAAGTCATGGTTAACAAATAACACCTGTATTTTTTTGTTGTGACTTTGTCAATACCTACGCTTGTATATTAATATTGAAATGATAATGGTTTTACTGAGACTATATATCGTTGCAGAAAACCATTGGATTGTGACTGCGTTTTTATTTTGTTCTTTTAGGTGTTTAAATCAGAAGTCTTCAAAAATTAGTTTTATATCTCATTCGTGTTTTTCTAATATCAGTTTTGTTTTCTGAGCGAGTGGCATGCCTATTAGGAAAGTCATCCAAGAGATAGAGCGCCGTATGTCCACTCAAGCAGAGCACATAAGAACTGTAATGTTATTAAGTTTGTATTATGGACCACTTAAGAATTGTAATGTAACAGAGCCTGTCAGTTGTAAATTTGTAATTCCTATTCAATGCTCGAGTCTAATTACTATATTGAATTCTGCACGTCAGCAAAATAACTTGTTCAGGCTCGTGAGGAAAGATATCAGGCAAGAATTAGAGTTCTTGAAGCCCTTGCAAGCGGTACTAATGAAGAGGCACAGGTAACTTTAACTAATTGTGAAGTTTTATGCACTATTTAGCAATAAATCAGTTACTGTGGTTGTTGACAGCCTACTAACCAAATATTACTGATATTTATGAGCTAAGATATATTAACGTTCAATCTTTTAGGTATCTACGACTAAGAGGAGTAAGCTCTAGCTAGTAGAAGTTAGATGTTACCTTGGTAATGAACAACATGAGCACATGAGTTGTGCAAAACCAGGACGAGACTTGCGATTATCATCATAAAAACCTTACCAACTCCATTCTAATCTTTGCTGAGTTACCTTAGGTGTTGACAGTTGAGTATTCTCTATATTCTCAGGTTCTCTAAACTTTATTATTCAACGTTCAAAAAGAGACTAAACATGTACCAAACCGAAATATATTTGAGAAAGATGACCATATTTGACGTGATGGTCGTGTGTGTACTTCTTATCCTTGATCACACGTTTAAAACTCTGGTAAGAGCCCATAAAAAACAAGGGCAGAGCATAAGCTTTAATTACGATAGTCTCTTTTTATGTCTTAGAAAAAGTTTGCTTGATCCAACACAGGTCCTGCAGAAATTACTTGAAGCAAACCCCGGGTTGAACATTGACATGACTCAGATGTGTGGGACAATTTCAGGTGACACAGGAGGAGCTGATGGTACTCCTCTTATCGGTGGTCGAAGCACTTGGACCATTGGTTATCTCTCTTCTATGTTTTTTTCAAAGACTTATATGCTTTTGCGTTATCTTGCACGTTAGTTCTTAGCAAGAGTACTTGTATTTCTTAAGTTATATTTTGGTGTGATGGATTGTAATTATGGTTGGACAGAATGTAATGGTTGGATGTGTAGTTAAGACTGGTTGGATGAATTGAATTGGTTATGAATGTTGTTGAATTTATGGGAAATCAAGTATTTGAAAAGTATAATTCATTTTTTTACAGCTCAGGTGTTGCAATAGCATATTAGTACTTTGCAATAGGGTGCTAAATTATGCAGATAAATTCTTTTTTGCAACATTAAAGGTGTTGCAATAGGTGTGTTGACATAGATGATAAAGGGCCCCACATATGGCCCATAATATTATACTGGTAGCCCAAACCCTACTGTAACACTTTTCAAGACCTATTGTAACCCCATTAAAGTTGTAATAGCACGTTTCTGTAACGGATAAACAAGGGTTGCAATAAGGTGTCACCGGGGTTGCAAAAAATTCTATGGCAACGCCTAAATTGCAACCCCGAAAAAGAGTCGCCATAGCCTTTTTTCGGCCTTTAGCAACGCTTTTTTTGGCCTTTAGTAATGGTTTATTGGGGTTGCGGAATCCAATCTATGGCGTAGTGATGTCATGTGCAGATATGGGATCCCCCGAATCTTGGTGAGTGATAATGGAGCACAATTCAATAATGATGAATTTAAGAAGTATTATAAGGAGAATGAGATTGAGTTACGTTCACTTCTGGAGCACATCTCCAAGCCAATGGGCAAGCAGAGGTTGAAACCGAATTATTCTAGATGGATTAAAGAAGAGGATTGAGAAGTCCAGGAGTAGTTGGGTGGATGGAATACTTCCAATACTTGGGTCTACAGGACCACATGTAGAGTTACTACAGGAGCAACACCATTTATGTTAGCATATGGGGTAGAAGCGGTCATTTCAGTGGAGATATCACATTCATCTCCAAGAATCCAAGCGTATAATGCTGAAGAGAATGAAGAGGGACAAAGTTTTGCCCTGGAGTTGATAGATGAAGTGCGGGACAAAGCACACGCAAGGATTGAGGAACATCAAAAAAGGCTTCTTTCTACTATAAATTAAGGGTAAAAGAAAGGTTTTTTAAACAAGGTGACTTGGTTCTAAGGAAGGTGGAAGCTTCCGGTGGGGTAAAAGGGAAAACTCGCCCAAATTGGGAAGGACCATACAAGATTAAAGTTTCAAGGAAGAGGATCCTAGAAGCAAGAAACTATGGACCGTTTTGATTGTCCAAAGAACTTGGCACACTCAAAACCCGAAAGTCTATTTTGTATTAGTCTGATTGGAAAGATCTTCATTTGTCAAAGTGGCAAATAGGTTGAAAAGCACCTTAAAGCTTTGATTGCTTAGAATTTTATGTTTTATAAGACTATTATTTTCAAGTTTTAGTTTTAGCAAGAATTGTGTAAGGGATGAATCCCAAGAGATTATGGAATTTATAAAATTTCCAATATGTGGTATTGAGTTCCTACAATACATAAAGTTATAATAAATAAAACTAAGTGCATAAATTCGGATATAAAATGTAGTGTTCGATAAATAAAGAGACTATTACAAGTTCTAATCATAAATAACAAAGCCACGCAGGGCCAATAAAAACTTTTAGGAGCAGAGGTGCCATCGGCATCCATGTTATCGCCTCCTTCTCTCTCATCAGAAGTCTCTATAGTAGCGGTCTTACTAGAAGAAGGGGCGACATCGTCCTATGCGGGTCGATAAAAGGACTTAGGGGGAGGAAGAAGCTAGTCCTGAGGGATATCATCTAAGACGACTACGCAAGTACGGAACCTCTGTAGTAAGGTGTCATCATCGGGGCACATGTAATCCATCGGGTTAACATCAGGACAAGTCTCGTTCACGGTCCCGGAGGGCCGTGTCCATCCAGTCCTGAAAAATCCAGGGAACACCATGTTCTTCCTAACCTCTCATGGACTGAGCAAACTCATCCGTGTCCAAGTAAGCATCAATGATTCTGTCCTTCACAGCCTTCAGAGTAACTAGCTCAGCATTGGCATCCCCTAACTCTTATGCCTTGTGCTTCATCTTGTTCTCCAGCGCAACATACTTCCTCTGTTTCCTTCTGAGGGCATTAGTCGCGTTATCCGAGGCCTTCTTCCAGGACTCAGTTTGTCTCACAACTGCTTGGAAATAAGCATTAGACTGAAAGGAAGAAGAAAAATAAAAGGACGTAAGGAAAGGGGATAAAGTAGCCATAAGAACAAAGAAATTTTAAATATATATATATAAAATGGTTAAAAGGGGAAGACCCTTACCGAGGCTAGAGAATGGGCACCCATAAGCTTTACCCTCTCCAAGTCTGGACCATCCACAATATCAGTGAAGTCCTTAGGGGTCACATAGTGATAAGACCAATCTCATGCGCGCTTCCTGGAACCAACCACGGAATCCCCTCGATGGAATCCCCGGAGAGACTGGAAAACACTAGTAGCTATAGTAGCAGGAGCATCTGGGGTTTCAGTTCCCCCCAGAAGGAGCCTCCCACTATGGGCTCTTTATGCTTCTTCAGAAAGATAGGCTCCGTTGAATTACCACAGGGATCCAACCCCGTAAGCCGGGCCTTTTTCATTCTTGGTGTTTTCTCAATGACAGGAAAGTTCTTATTATTGATTTCCTTGGCGGCTACAAATACAAGGGAAAAAAAATAATTGGTGTCAATAATGCATGAAGAAAATAAAAATAAGAAGGGAAGAAAAAATACCCTACAACGAGATTGAGGAAAGCCCACTTGGATGAAAGAAAACTCCTCTAAGAGAGTCCAGCTGGGAGTTTCACCATTATTATTTATAAAATCATTATATATGGCATTCTCTTCGGGAGTTAGGTGAATGGATTTGGGGCTATCATCACTGACCTTCCCCAAGGGGGATCTAAAAAACTGTGCCCCGGTCTTCATTCTCCCAATTAATCCCGACAAAACTGTCTCTTCAGTGTTGGTTATTATCAGGAATTGAAGCAGTGTTAAAAATTTGTTTACACTTGGGCCTTTGCATAATATAAACTCAACCATAAGAGTTTTGGGCACTGTTATAGCACTGGAAAATTTTCCTAAACACAGCAACTGAAAGAGGGAAACCACACAAAACCATGAAATAAAGAATATTTTTATAGGCATTGGGAGGAAGCTAACAAAGTGTAAACAAACTCGTGGAAAGGAAACCTAAGCTCCGCAGTAAGGGCGTCTGTATAAACAAACAAATTATCGGGCTTTCAATGGCATGTACGGTCACCACTTTCTGCAGGAACTATTCTAAGAGGGGGACGAACGTTCTAGATTTCGTTGAGTTTGTTAATAGCATTTGAATTATACCACTTATTACAATAATCAAAGGAGTCTAAATGAGTTTCGAATGGATATTCATCCCCCTTAATATTAATTATATCTATCAACGACATATAAGAATAGCGAATTTTAATGTCCTTACCTATCTTAGAAGCTGGAGCAATCTTCGTTGCCATTTCTGAACCTTTTCCAGCCATTAATGGAGGTTGGAGTAGAGCTTGAAGTGGAGGAAGGAGGAAGAAGGTGGCCGGGAAAAGGCTGATTTCCCCGGAAAAAGCTTTAAGGATGCGGAAGGAGATTTTGAAAGGAGAGTTTAGAAATGAAAAAGTGAAGTGTGAGAAACCACTTCACTCCCCCCACTCTTATATAGGACTCCCAACAGGTCATTGGGCCAGTAAAAAGGGCAGACCAGCCAGTCATAACAGGTTAAAAGCCCAGCCCAAAATCAAGAAAGTTCCAGAAATTTCCTGGATAAATCAAATATAATAATAATAAATATATATTTATAGTTTCCAGAATATTCTGGAATAGTGGGCCAAAAGAAAAGTCCAGATAAATAATGAGCCAAAAGGAAATCCCAGGTAGAGATGGGCCAAAAGGAAAGCCCCTTAACAACGCCCATAGACGCATCCTGATTGAAGATGAAAAAATTTAATCAAAAATCTCGACCTAAAAAATTATGGTCAAAAATAAAAAAAATCATGACCTAATTTCGGTTAGGAGTTCTGATCGAATGATCCTAGTCGAAATAACCCATGATCAGGAATTTTTGGCCAATAATTCGGTTAGGATTCTGTTAAAAATAAGAAATTCTGACCTAAATTAATACCAGGATCGTGATCGAAAGGTACTGGTCGAAATAAACTTTCGATGAAGAATTAAAGACCCTTAATTTGATCAGAAAGCCCAAAGTCAACGTTAAATCCTGACCAATTCGGTCAGGATTCCTGGTCGAATGATCCTGGTCGAATTACTCCATGAGCAAGGCAAAAAGGGAGCATAATTCGGTCATATTTGAATTGTTCCTGACCGAATTCGGTCAGGATTCTGATCGAACCAACCTGACCGAAAGTAGCTTCGACCAGGGCTTTTGGGACCATAATTCGACTAGGATCCCGATCGAATGGATTCCTCGTCGAAATTATATATTAAAAAAAAGAAAAAAGAAATAGAAATTCTTGAAAATTATAAATATTTTCTGGAAATTAAGGAATATTCCTAAAAATTCCTTAAAATTATAAATATTTCCTGGAAATTAAGGAAAATTTCTAGAAAATTCCTGAAAATTAAATGAACTTAAATTCAGCAAAATCCAATACGATTTCCAAAAGTTAGGGGGCAAATGATAGGGGATAAAATAAACCTCGATTATGTCTTTAATACATAATTAATTACACCTGACTTGGGCTGCTTACAAGGCCCATTTATGAATGCCCAAATACGCTGAATATTAATTAATTTAATAATTAATTAATATGGGAAAAATCAACTGATAACTAAAGCCTAAATAAGGACACAACTTCTTGGAGATATGCTTTCAAGAAATCTCATAGGATAAGGATTTAATTTCATTCATCATAGGACTCCAAAGTTCACTCTAAATTTGAGACTTGTTCACCAAGTCTCCTAACCTTAATCTAATTTTAAGGCATCTCATGCCTATATAAGGGGTCTCCCCTCATAAATTAGAACTACGTTTTTACTTGATCCTTGGCATACAAAAAGGTACGTAGGTATCTTGTTAAGGCAGATCGAGTCAAGAAGCACAACTGCAGTCAAATCGAGCCTCAAAGCTCACGAACACTAGCAATAATTACATCCTAAATTTTTATCTAAAACAATATGGTTATAATTATATATTAATTTAATTTTAGTATTTATTATTTATATCAAAACTATAAATAATATAAAATTTAAAATTTATTAAATATTAATTAAATTCTAAAGTCAGTACCATTAAAAAGGGTTGGTAGGTACCAAACTAAACCACACCCGTATAGACGGACAACGTATTGCACGACAACATCGTAAGTGACAGATGCATATACAAATTGTACATTGGAAATTTAAGAATTTAAGAATCCAGAAAAATCATGAATTTAAAAATATTACCTTTCACCGTAGAAAAATCTAGTACATGTATACAATATTGACAAATGATTAGAAATTTACAAAATTTCCATAGAAGTCTTCATGCAAGAACTTGACCATTTCAAATTTTGATAACTTTGATGGATTGCAAGGTTAAATACGTAAAGAAAAGAGATACATCTATAGTGAATTAAAGTTTTCAAATATTGAAATCCCTATCATGATGACAACTGCTTTTCCATGCGTGTACTAAAATAGAGAAGATGGATGGGTTTCCTCAACAAGTCTTTGATATTGATGGGTATCGACGAAACGAAGAGTATTATCATTCTTAAGATGACAAGCCGCAGATATATCATTTACCCGCTGTGTATAATGTAACCAGAAGCGTACAAAGCATTCTTTTACACATCCTCGCTTCACTCCCTTTTCTTAGTTAGTTTGCTTTCTATCAATTATATTTGTTCGAACATATTAATGATTCGCTAAGTTCTCCCTTCTATGGCATGTTTCGCAAATTTCTTCCCTTTGTGGAATTTATTAACCGATAAAATTGATCGTCGTTCGTCCTCGTTTGATATGTTAACATAAATCATTTTTGCAGCCGTCCGCTATGTAAAATGCGTACAAGACTAATAACGTCTTTGTCTTATAGAATTATTAGCTTTTGTCTAATAAACAAACTGAAGTCTATAAGTCCTATTAGATTCTCGTAAATATAAGGAATATAATAATGATCGGAGATTAAGAATAGTAATAATAATATTTTGAAAAATGAGAGGGTTGTGATGGATCGTTCAAAATATATTGGCTTAAACTCTGGTATATATATAAACACAAAACTCAGAAAGTAAATTTTGTATATACAGAAGAAGAGAAGATATAGTAATGCAAAATATTGTATTACTTCTTTAACGAAAAGCTGAATACAAATTACTCTATAATGGAAATAGTAGCTAGCTAGAAATAAGCATCAGACTCATAAAATGATACCACTTACTAAAACTAAGTCCTGAAAAACTTAACTATGCTAAGACTTATTCTCATGTGCTCTAGTGAATATTCTACAAATAACAATTATTAATTGAACCTAAGCTTAAATTATATTTTCAACAGACAACCCCGTAATCTGAACTCCAGACTGCAGATTTTTAATGCTAAGCAAATCTCTCATTCTCTCAACTTTACAGTAGCCACGTGGATTTGCTTAGAATATCTGCACGCTGTCTCCTAAACTAATATGTCTGATTATAATTTTTCCATGTTCCATACAATATCACATAAAGATATATTGAATATCGATATGCTCACTCCTCCAATGGAACACATGATTTTTGGTCAATTATTTCAACGATTTATTGTCTATATTAATTACCAATCCAACGAAGTAAATTACTAAGCTACACCTTATGACACACAACACCTGTAGCGGCCATAAACTCAGCTTCGCACAAACTCAAAGACACACATTAACATTTCTGAGATACCCAAGTGATCAGACTATCTTTCAAAAAAAATGCCATTTCACCAAGGCTCTTTTAATCCTTAGTGTTACATGTTAAGTCACTATCTTAGTATCTTGAAAGTAAGTAATTTCCGGTCCCCTTTGCGTAGCACAAACCACAATCGACATTTCCCTTCATGTATCTTAAAACTCAATTTAGTAGATTCATGTGGAGAGTCGTGGAACGCTTTATGTACCTACTAACGATACTAACATGGAACGCTATATTATATTTGGGATGAACAAAATACCTAAGACTATGAAGCTCTTAAAAATAATAAACTTTACCGCCTTCCCCACGTTTGCTCAGTTGAATATTAATTTCCATTGGATATTTGATAATTTTGCATTCACTAAGTAAAGCCTTATTGAGAAGAATTTTTTATTTATGTTGCTTGCTTTAACTCTATAAATATCTTTTATAGGTTCACTTTAAAACCCAATTAGTACGATAATATTCCAAGGTAATTCGTTTCAAAATTCTAGTTCATATGCCTCTTGAATTTGTTGATGTTACTAACATTATTACCCGTAATCATCAGATCAACATCTCCCTTGACATTTAGTATAAACTGTATGCTCATATGAACATTTTGCTAGTTTCAAGCAAAATCTTATAAGGTCTACTAGTTTATCGTCTTTTTTACCTTCATAAGTAACCTTCCTACTCTATCATATACCTACAAATAGCTGACATTTAACACCGTTGTTCCCATTTTGTAGTAATTGACTAAGACTTACAATGTTTCTAAAATGTTTCTAAATTTCTTCTCCATTTATGCTGGTACTGAATGAAGGAGGTCTTCACCACATATTTTTCCTCGATTGTCTCCCAAAGTTTTGATATTAGTCACAAATCCATTCAATTTGAACCAGAAAATTTATGGGTGCACACCTGTTTAAGGAGAATATCAAGGAATTAAGGAAGGATAGTTGATCCTAAAATCAAAATTAATTTCATCCTACTATGAATTTTGCTATTGATCAAAAATCGGGGGTCATGAATTTTAGTTGCAACGCATGAATCGGTACATGGATTTCTAGTTGTAACTTGCACGATAGTTTATGATTATAGACTACGTCATAGATGGCCATATGCTATATTTTTATAATGCAAAGATAACTTTCTGTTATAATTGCCCAAATTTTTAAGTAACTGCAATACTATAAAAATGATGTTACAATAGACACAAATCTTGTGTTGCAGCTCAGTTGTAGTGTTGCAATGTGCAACACTATTGAACAAGGCTGATGGAGTAGAAGTAGGAGTAGTTCCATGTTTTTAGGTGCCACCTCTGTAGCTTTAGGTGTTTAAATTCAGGCAAGTAGTAAGTATTTTTTTTATTTTTTACGAAAAATATTTAGCATTCCGGGGGCTGAGTTGTTTTATATTTTTTTATAGTTAACGAAAAATCGATAAAATTCCATTTTTTTTAGTTTTCCACATTTTCAATTTTTAGCATTATATCCGTTTACTATAAATTAAAAATTGATAAACTAAATTGGACAAGTACAAGAAAAATAATAAAACATAACACTCACAATATTAAAAAAAAACTTAAAACTCAAAATAATCCCTTATAATAAAAATTCGAAAATACAGTTTCGAACAAATAATTAAAAAATACATTTTCACTCAAAAATTTTAAATTCAATATTAAATTTAAATATTTTAGTTTAAAATATTAATTCAAAAATATCAAAATATAACTTCGAAAAAATATTTAAAAATTCATTTTTAAAAAAAAAATTAGAAAAATAAAACGAGGAAGAACTGTTACATTTAAAACAACGTCCTCCAGTTTCATTGCACTAGTCGCAATGAAACAATGTTGTAGGTGGCAGAAAATATTTTTTTTATTTGTTACGTAAAATATTTAGCATTCCGGGGCTGAGTTGTTTTATATTTTTTTATAGCTAACGAAAAATTGATAAAATTTCATTTTTTTTAGTTTTCTACATTTTCAATTTTTAGCATTATATTCGTTTACTATAAATTAAAAATTGATAAGCTAAATTGGACAAGTACAAGAAAAATAAAAAAACATAAAACTCACAATATTAAAAAAAACATAAAACTCAAAATATTCCCTTATAATAAAAATTCGAAAATACTATTTCGAACAAATAATTAAAAAATACATTTTCACTCAAAAATTTTAAATTCAATATTTAAATTTAAATATTTTAGTTTAAAATATTAATTCAAAAATATCAAAATATAAGTTCGAAAAAATATTTAAAAATTTATTTTTAACAGAAAAAATAAAATTAAAAAAATAAAGCGAGGAATAACCGTTACATTTAAAACAACGTCCTACAGCAATGTTTCATTGCACTAGCCGCAATGAAACAATGTTGTAGGTGGCAAAGGATATTTTTTTAATTTTTTACGAAAAATATTTAGCATTCCGGGGGCTGAGTTGTTTTATATTTTTTATAGTTAACGAAAAATCGATAAAATTCTATTTTTTTTAGTTTTCCACATTTTCAATTTTTAGCATTATATCCGTTTACTATAAATTAAAAATTGATAAACTAAATTGGACAAGTACAAGAAAAATAAAAAAACATAACACTCACAATATTAAAAAAAACATAAAACTCAAAATAATCCCTTATATTAAAAATTCGAAAATACTATTTCGAACAAATAATTAAAAAATACATTTTAACTCAAAAATTTTAAATTCAGTATTTAAATTTAAATATTTTAATTTAAAATATTAATTGAAAAATATCAAAATATAAGTTCGAAAAAATATTTAAAAATTCATTTTTAACAAAAAAAATAAAATTAAAAAAATAAAGCGAGGAAGAACCATTACATTTAAAACAACGTCCTACAACAATGTTTCATTGCACTAGCCGCAATGAAACAATGCTTTTTTTATTTGTTACGAAAAATATTTAGCATTCCGGGGCTAAGTTGTTTTATATTTTTTTATAGTTAACGAAAAATCGATAAAATCCCATTTTTTTAGTTTTCCATATTTTCAATTTTTAGCATTATATTCGTTTACTATAAATTAAAAATTGATAAACTAAATTGGTCAAGTACAAGAAAAATAAAAAAACATAAAATTCACAATATTAAAAAAAATATAAAACTCACAATATTCCGTTATAATAAAATTCGAATATACTATTTCGAACAAATAATTAAAAAATACTTTTTCACTCAAAAATTTTAAATTCAATATTAAATTTAAATATTTTAGTTTAAAATATTAATTCAAAAATATCAAAATATAAGTTCAAAAAATTATTTAAAAATTCATTTTTTTAAAAAAATAAAATTAGAAAAATAAAGCGAGGAAGAAACGTTACATTTAAAACAACGTCCTCCGGCAATGTTTCATTGCACTAGCCGCAATTAAACAATGCTTTTTTTATTTTTTACGAAAAATATTTAGCATTCCGGGGTCTGAGTTGTTTTATATTTTTTTATATTTAACGAAAAATCGATAAAATTCCATCTTTTTTAGTTTTTCATATTTTCAATTTTTAGCATTATATTCGTTTACTATAAATTTAAAATTGATAAACTAAATTGGACAAGTACTAGAAAAATAAAAAAACATAAAACTCACAATATTAAAAAAAACATAAAACTCAAATATTCCCTTATAATAAAAATTCGAAAATACTATTTCGAACAAATATTTAAAAAATACATTTTCACTCAAAATTTTTAAATTCAATATTTAAATTTAAATATTTTAGTTTAAAATATTAATTCAAAAATATCAAAATATAAGTTCGAAAAAATATTTAAAAATTCATTTTAAACAAAAAAAATAAAATTAGAAAAACAAAGCGAGGAAGAACCGTTACAATTAAAACAACATCCTACTGCAATGTTTCATTGCACTATCTCCAATGAAACAATGTTGTAGGTGACAAAAGATATTTTTTTATTTTTTACGAAAAATATTTAGCATTCCGGGGGCTGAGTTGTTTTATATTTTTTTATAGTTAACGAAAAATCGAAAAAATTCCATTTTTTTTAGTTTTCCATATTTTCAAATTTTAGCATTATATCCGTTTACTATAAATTAAAAATTGATAAACTAAATTGGACAAGTACAAGAAAAATAAAAAAACATAAAACTCACAATATTAAAAAAAATATAAAACTCAAAATATTCCGTTATAATAAAAATTCGAATATACTATTTCGAACAAATAATTAAAAAATACTTTTTCACTCAAAAATTTTAAATCCAATATTAAATTTAAATATTTTAGTTTAAAATATTAATTCAAAAATATCAAAATATAAGTTCAAAAAATTATTTAAAAATTCATTTTAAAAAAAAATAAAATTAGAAAAATAAAGCGAGGAAGAAACGTTACATTTAAAACAACGTCCTCCGGCAATGTTTCATTGCACTAGCCGCAATGAAACAAAGTTGTAGGTGGCACAGGGTATTTTTTTTATTTGTTACGAAAAATATTTAGTATTTCGGGGCTAAGTTGTTTTATATTTTTTTATAGTTAACGAAAAATCGATAAAATTCCATTTTTTTTAGTTTTTCACATTTTCAATTTTTAGCATTATATTCGTTTACTATAAATTAAAAATTGATAAACTAAATTGGTCAAGTACAAGAAAAATAAAAAAACATAAAACTCACAATATTAAAAAAAATATAAAACTCACAATATTTGGTTATAGTAAAAATTCGAATATACTATTTCGAACAAATAATTAAAAAATATTTTTTCACTCAAAAATTTTAAATTCAATATTAAATTTAAATATTTTAGTTTAGAATATTAATTCAAAAATATCAAAATATAAGTTCAAAAAATTATTTAAAAATTCATTTAAAAAAAAAATTAGAAAAATAAAGCGAGGAAGAAACGTTACATTTAAAACAATGTCCTAAAGCAATGTTTCATTGCACTAGCCGCAATGAAACAATGCTCTAGGTAGCAAAGGATATTTTTTTTTATTTTTTACGAAAAATATTTAGCATTCCGGGGGCGGAGTTGTTTTATATTTTTTTATAGTTAACGAAAAATCGATAAAATTCCATTTTTTTTAGTTTTCCACATTTTCAATTTTTAGCATTATATTCGTTTACTATAAATTAAAAATTGATAAACTAAATTGGACAAGTACGCGAAAAATAAAAAAACATAACACTCACAATATTAAAAAAAAACAAAAACTCAAAATAATCCCTTATAATAAAAATTCGAAAATACTGTTTCGAACAAATAATTAAAAAATATATTTTCACTAAAAAATTTTAAATTCAATATTAAATTTAAATATTTTAGTTTAAAATATTAATTCAAAAATATCAAAATATAACTTCGAAAAAATATTTAAAAATTCATTTTTAAAAAAAAAAATAGAAAAATAAAACGAGGAAGAACCTTTACAATTAAAACAACGTCCTACAGCAATGTTTCATTGCACTAGCCGCAATGAAACAATGGTGTAGGTGGCAAAGGATATTTTTTTTTATTTTTTACGAAAAATATTTAGAATTCCGGGGGCTGAGTTGTTTTATATTTTTTTATAGTTAACGAAAAATCGATAAAATTCCATTTTTTTTAGTTTTCCACATTTTCAATTTTCAGCATTATATCCGTTTACTATAAATTAAAAATTGATAAACTAAATTGGACAAGTAGAAGAAAAATAAAAAAACATAAAACTCACAATATTAAAAAAAATATAAAACTCACAATATTCAGTTATAATAAAAATTTGAATATACTATTTCGAACAAATAATTAAAAAATACTTTTTCACTCAAAAATTTTAAATTCAATATTAAATTTAAATATTTTAGTTTAAAATATTAATTCAAAAATATCAAAATATATGTTCAAAAAATTATTAAAAAATTAATTTTTGACAAAAAAATAAAGTAGAAAAAATAAAGCGAGGAGAAACCGTAAATTTAAAACAATGTCCTACAACAATGTTTCATTGCATTAGCCGCAATGAAACAATGTTGTAGGTGGCAAAAGATATTTTTTTTTATTTTTTACGAAAAATATTTAGCATTCCGGGGGCTGAGTTGTTTTATATTTTTTTATAGTTAACGAAAAATTGATAAAATTCCATTTTTTTTTAGTTTTACACATTTTCAATTTTTAGCATTATATCCGTTTACTATAAATTAAAAATTGATAAACTAAATTGGACAAGTACAAGAAAAATAAAAAAACATAACACTCACAATATTAAAAAAAAATAAAACTCAAAATAATCCCTTATATTAAAAATTCGAAAATACTATTTCGAACAAATAATTAAAAAATATATTTCACTCAAAAATTTTAAATTCAATATTAAATTTAAATATTTTAGTTTAAAATATTAATTAAAAAATATAAAAACATAAGTTCGAAAAAATATTTAAAAATTCATTTTTAACAAAAAAAATAAAGTAGAAAAAATAAAGCGAGGAGGAACCGTTACATTTAAAACAACGTCCCCCGGCAATGTTTCATTGCACTAGCGGCAATGAAACAGTGGTGTAGGTGGCAGAGGGTATGTTTTTTATTTGTTACGAAAAATATTTAGTATTCCGGGGCTAAGTTGTTTTATATTTTTTTATAGTTAACGAAAAATCGATAAAATTTCATTTTTTTTAGTTTTCCACATTTTCAATTTTTAGCATTATATCCGTTTACTATAAATTAAAAATTGATAAACTAAATTGGACAAGTACAAGAAAAATAAAAAAACATTAAACTCACAATATTAAAAAAAATATAAAACTCACAATATTCCGTTATAATAAAAATTTGAATATACTATTTCGAACAAATAATTAAAAAATACTTTTTCACTCAAAAATTTTAAATTCAATATTAAATTTAAATATTTTAGTTTAAAATATTAATTCAAAAATATCAAAATATAAGTTCAAAAAATTATTAAAAAATTAATTTTTGACAAAAAAAATAATGTAGAAAAAATAAAGCGAGGAGGAACCGTTACATTTAAAACAACGTCCTACACCAATGTTTCATTGCACTAGCTGCAATGAAACAATTTTGTAGGTGGCAAAGGATATTTTTTTTTATTTTTTACGAAAAATATTTAGCATTCCGGGGGCTGAGTTCTTTTATATTTTTTTATAGTTAACGAAAAATCGATAAAATTCCATTTTTTTTAGTTTTACACATTTTCAATTTTTAGCATTATATCTGTTTACTATAAATTAAAAATTGATAAACTAAATTGGACAAGTACAAGAAAAATAAAAAAACATAACACTCACAATATTAAAAAAACCATAAAACTCAAAATAATCCCTTATATTAAAAATTCGAAAATACTATTTCGAACAAATAATTAAAAAATACATTTTCACTCAAAAATTTTAAATTCAATATTAAATTTAAATATTTTAGTTTAAAATATTAATATAAAAAATATCAAAACATAAGTTCGAAAAAATATTTAAAAATTCATTTTTAACAAAAAAAATAAAGTAGAAAAAATAAAGCGAGGAGGAACCGTTACATTTAAAACAACGTTCCCCCACAATGTTTCATTGCACTAGCCGCAATGAAACAATGCTGTAGGTGGCAGGGTATTTTTTTTATTTGTTACGAAAAATATTTAGCATTCCGGGGCTAAGTTGTTTTATATTTCTTTATAGTTAACGAACAATCGATAAAATTCCATTTTTTTTAGTTTTCCACATTTTCAATTTTTAGCATTATATTCGTTTACTATAAATTAAAAATTGATAAACTAAATTGGACAAGTACAAGAAAAATAAAAAAAACATAAAACTCACAATATTAAAAAAAAATATAAAACTCACAATATTCCGTTATAATAAAAATTTGAATATACTATTTCAAACAAATAATTAAAAAAATACTTTTTCACTCAAAAATTTTAAATTCAATATTAAATTTAAATATTTTAGTTTAAAATATTAATTCAAAAATATCAAAACATAAGTTCGAAAAAATATTTAAAAATTTATTTTTAACAAAACAAATAAAGTAGAAAAACTAAAGCGAGGAGGAACGTCCCCGGGCAATGTTTCATTGCCGCAATGAAACAATGCTGTAGGTGGCAGGGTATTTTTTTTATTTGTTACGAAAAATATTTATCATTCCGGGGCTAAGTTGTTTTATATTTTTTTATAGTTAACGAAAAATCGATAAAATTCCAATTTTTTTTGTTTTCCACATTTTCAATTTTTAGCATTATATTCGTTTACTATAAATTAAAAATTGATAAACTAAATTGGACAAGTACAAGAAAAATAAAAAAAACATAAAACTCAAAATATTAAAAAAAAATATAAAACTCACAATATTCCGTTATAATAAAAATTCGAATATACTATTTCGAACAAATAATTAAAAAAATACTTTTTCACTCAAAAATTTTAAATTCAATATTAAATTTAAATATTTTAGTTTAAAATATTAATTCAAAAATATCAAAATATAAGTTCAAAAAATTATTTAAAAATTCATTTTAAAAAAAAAATAAAATTAAAAAAATAAAGCGAGCAACCGTTACATTTAAAACAACCTGCTACAACAATGTTTCATTCCACTAGCCGCAATGAAACAATGCTCTAGGTGGCAAATGATATATTTTTTTATTTTTTACGAAAAATATTTAGCATTCCGGGGGCTGAGTTGTTTTATATTTTTTTATAGTTAACGAAAAATCGATAAAATTTCATTTTTTTTAGTTTTCCACATTTTCAATTTTTAGCATTATATTCGTTTACTATAAATTACAAATTGATAAACTAAATTGGACAAGTACAAGAAAAATAAAAAAAACATAAAACTCACAGTATTAAAAAAACCATAAAACTCAAAATATTCCCTTATAATAAAAATTCGAAAATACTATTTCGAACAAATAATTTAAAAATACATTTTCACTCAAAAATTTTAAATTCAATATTTAAATTTAAATATTTTAGTTTAAAATATTAATTCAAAAATATCAAAATATAAGTTCGAAAAAATATTTAAAAATTCATTTTTAACAAAAAAATAAAATTAGAAAAATAAAGCGAGGAAGAACCGTTAAATTTAAAACAACGTCCTACAACAATGTTTCATTCCACTAACCGCAATGAAACAATGCTGTAGGTGGCAAATGATATTTTTTTTTATTTTTTACGAAAAATATTTAGCATTCCGGGGGCTGAGTTGTTTTATATTTTTTTATAGTTAACGAAAAATCGATAAAATTCCATTTTTTTTAGTTTTCCACATTTTTCAATTTTTAGCATTATATCCGTTTACTATAAATTAAAAATTGATAAACTAAATTGGACAAGTACAAGAAAAATTAAAAACATAAAACTCACAATATTAAAAAAAATATAAAACTCACAATATTATGTTATAATAAAAATTCGAATATACTATTTCGAACAAATAATTAAAAAATACTTTTTCACTCAAAAATTTTAAATTCAATATTAAATTTAAATATTTTAGTTTAAAATATTAATTCAAAAATATCAAAATATAAGTTCAAAAAATTATTAAAAAATTAATTTTTAAGAAAAAAAATCAAGTAGAAAAAGTAAAGCGAGGACGAACCGTTACATTTAAAACAACGTCCTCCGACAATGTTTTATTGCACTAGCCGCAATGAAACAGTGTTGTAGGTGGCAGAGGGTATTTTTTTTATTTTTTACAAAATATATTTAATATTCCGGGGCTGAGTTGTTTTATATTTTTTATAGCTAACGAAAAATCGATAAAATTCCATTTTTTTTTAGTTTTCCACATTTTCAATTTTTAGCGTTATATTCGTTTACTATAAATTAAAAATTGATAAACTAAATTGGACAAGTACAAGAAAAATAAAAAAACATAAAACTCACAATATTAAAAAAAACATAAAACTCAAAATATTCCCTTATAATAAAAATTCGAAAATACTATTTCGAACAAATAATTAAAAAATACATTTTCACTCAAAAATTTTAAATTCAATATTTAAATTTAAATATTTTAGTTTAAAATATTAATTCAAAAATATCAAAATATAAGTTCGAAAAAATATTTAAAAATTCATTTTTAACAAAAAAAAATAAAGTAGAAAAAATAAATCGAGGAGGAACCGTTGTAGGTGGCAGAATGTATTTTTTTTATTTGTTACGAAAAATATTTAGCATTCCGGGGCTAAGTTGTTTTATATTTTTTTATAGTTAACGAAAAATCGATAAAATTCCATTTTTTTTAGTTTTCCACATTTTCAATTTTTAGCATTATATTGTACTATAAATTAAAAATTGATAAACTAAATTGGACAAGTACAAGAAAAATAAAAATAACATAAAACTCACAATATTAAAAAATACATAAAACTTATAATATTCCCTTATAATAAAAATTCGAAAATACTATTTCAAACAAATAATTAAAAAATACATTTTCACTCAAAAATTTTAAATTCAATATTAAATTTAAACATTTTAGTTTAAAATATTAATTCAAAAATATTAAAATATAAATTCAAAAAAATATTTAAAAATTCATTTTTAACAAAAAAATAAATTAGAAAAAATAAACAATAAATTAATATTTAATTAATTAGAAAAAAATAAATTAGAAAAAATATTTAATAAATTCATTGTACTAGCTGCAAGCAATGAAACAATGGGTTGCCCCAATGTTTCAATGCGGCAACCACCTGGGGCTGTACTAATTACCTGGCAAACCTAGTAACGTGGAATAATTGTTATCAAGTATCATATCAGGTTTTGTTAATCAACAATGAATTTATGACTAAGAATCTACGGATAGAGCACCATTAATGGCCATCACTCCTATGTGGCTTGACTATCTTGAGTGTTTTCCAAATTTGAGTAAAAAAGATGTCCATCCAGTGCCAAGTAAATTTGCAAAAATATTTGTAATAAAAGTCTATATTAATCATACCTATTATATAATATCCAAATAGTTTTTTCAATATATGTTTGGGAATCATCTATGAAATCTTATATAGGGTGCAGGTCAACTATTCCACTTAAAAGGGTGCCAAATACGACATATATGAAGTAGATTTTTTTAATTATTATTTATGATGTGTTGAGCATGATTGGCACCTCTCATGGTGCCTCTATTGTAGACGCTCTTACTGTAGATATATATTCTTAATGAAGGTGACAATTTATGTGTATGTATTTAAATATGAGCCTCAGATGATATGGACTTCATGTCCGATATATGTTGACCTTGTTAGTTGACCGATTCTTTTTTATGATTACTGCTCATGGCGTTGTCTTTGCTCTTTTGATGTCTGGTGTTTGTGTTGCATTTAGCCGAGGTAATCTTTTTTCTTAGATGATCATCATGAGATACATGTTAAAAAAGACCTGTTCATTTTAAACTTTTTATGCATGGCATGGCTTCAGAAACCAATCAAAGGATATGTATTCTGAATTTGAGTTCAGAAGAATATATTGGGAGAATATTTTACAATAAGTTCAATGATTCGGTCATCACTGCCTCAGCTTTCAAATCAGATAATTACATCTCCTTGAAATGCAGGACCACAAGAATTGAGTGCGTATATTACTTGTACTCTCAGAAGTTTCCATGTATTTTTAGTTTTTTACTTCCTCAGTAATTTCTTTACTCATGCAATCCCATCAAATGGTGTCAGATACATTCAAAATGGTCACCCAGATACTGGCTTCCTTGTTTTTGAATCAGAGTTACTGAAATGGTGCAGTTCTCTCCAGATTGATAATGTAAATGCTAAAGCAGTAACTTTTTGTGCCCAACATAGGCAAGAATACAACTTATTTTTGTTTATTCTTAAAAAAGGAAAATTAAGACTATAATTCTAAACATAGAATGATCCTTAATTCTGATATGAATTTTTTTTTATTTCCCTTGTCGAGATCAGCATCTACAAGGTCTTTGAACTGAGAAACTACAGCATGTTGTACTCCATTTCTGGTACAGATGTGCAAGGCATAAAGACCAGCTATATTATTAAAGATAGATGATAATCCCTCAGAATATTTATTTAAATTTATTTAAATTAACTATAATACAATCATTGTATCATTTTTTTAATAATTACAACATCATGGTCATTATATATATGTTTAATTTTTTGGTGATTGATTTTAATTTTAGTGATTTTTAGTAAGTTATTTGTTCTGATTTTAATTAAGGGGTGTCACTAAATAACCCATAAGTAACCCCTAAATATATATCATTTCACATTTTTTATTAAAATGAGTCAATGTACAACGTCTCCGTACTGCAAATATATATCCCTTATATCCAAGTATACTAGGGTATACCTTGGTAAAACTGAAAAAATGTCACACACAACTACATGGAAATAAATTAAATTCAAATAACAAGTTAGGAATATGTAATTAAAATTAATTAAAGAATTTAATCATGAAGGCAACAACTTGTATAATCAATAAAAGTAATATTATACCCCAATAAGAAATAAAGGTTACTTATATGTCTCTAAAATATAAGATAGGGTGATCATATAAGGGACACTGTTGTTATTCAAGAGAAATTTGCTCCCCCTACACGTTGTGCTAGGATAGTGCGAATTCACTTCGAGGATAAAACATAAACAAGAAATCTAACATGACCGGAAAACTTGAACGGAGGCCACACCTCAATTCGCACGGAAAATCATGTTGACGTGTATATATAGGCCTAACAAATTGTATGGAGATTCGAAGAACTGATGGAAATTCATAAAACTGAGATCTGAATTTATATTCAATATAGATTATACGATATTGATCCAAAATTCAATCTCATCCACATTCTAAAAATTATCTAAACCAAAAATTTAACAGAAAATAATCGAAAATAATATTATATCTAGTTGTAATCAGAAATCGATCAAAACCAAATAATAAATTGTTTGAACAGAATATTACTCAAAGTATGAAATCGAATATGTATCTATATCTAAAATTTAAAAATTGAATTTTAGTTTAGTTGTTATAATTTCAAAAAGTCATAACTTATATTTCATATTAATTAAACTATATTTAAGTTAATAAATTATATATTCATCATAAACTTTTATATCTAAGATGATGTTTTTGTATAAAATTAACTTAATCCGAATTTTTTCTGATAATTTTGTTTCCCAATTAAACCGGAACTTAACCAAATTCAATATAATATGAACTTGATATAATTATATGATAATCGAAAATTGATCTGATCTTCATGTCTAAGTTTGCATGTGTGAGAAAAACTAGAAAAAGAGGTTATAATCTCGGTTTTTTCACTGAAAACCATAGATTATGTGAATTGTCATGTTTATGTTAGTAAATGGGCTAAAAAAATAAAAGAAAAGGTTAGCTAGCTAGGTCTTTTTCACTGACATTCTCTATCTATCTATCTGCGAGTATATATGTAGAGCCTAATTGGCTAGCTTTGGATGGCTTGTGTCTAAGACATGGACTCTGCTGTTCAAGCCCTTTAAAATGCATGACCTTGAACGTCTAACTTAAAGTCCTTGATCTTTATCTATACAGTACACAAGTCATACAAGTCATAGACACCATTAATTTATATAAAAATATAGTAATTGACTCAATAAAATTAATAAATTGTCCAGGTCAAAGATATTAACTTGGTTTAAATGTACTGCCCTACCCTATGTATTCTCACCGTATCAAACAGCTTGTTTAATAACACCTTGGATGAACTTTATAACAACAACTTGCAGTTGTCTAACACCTATTTTCAAGAGATATTTCTTAGAATATAAATGTTTACACTTTTTTGAATAATATTGTGGGGTAAGTGCCATGAATAACATTTTGACACATCTTCTTGACAGCCGGGGATTAATGATGTTGATTTATACCGATGCCCGAAGACATGCCCCTCTTAAGTTTCATTCAATAGAGGATGGATGTGTTCTTAAATCCTTCAGTTATCCCCTACATCACACAAGAGTGAATTTTATTGAACTGTTCCATGAAAAGGTGCTGGTCAAGCAGGAGAATGAAAATCTTCAAATTCTTGATGTATGTACTTATTTCCTTTATAATAATATGCATGTTCTTTATAATAGTTGAAATTTTTGTTTACAGGTTCTGACGTCTGAGCTGATAGAGGTGAATAGAACTAAATCTATGGTTCTTATTATGTTTTTCTACAAGGCTCATTTAGATGACCTATGGTTGGGACAAAATGGTAAACATCCTTTTCAAAACCTGATGCTAAATATTATTACACCACGATTCGCACGTGCACACACTGTGGATTAATTCTTAACATATGAATTATATATATTGCATTTCATGTGTCTTTGTGCAGCTGGTTCAATAAAGATCAGCAGTATCTTGATCGGTAAATGCCTTGCCAAGATCAATGCTCGTAACACCAGCGTGATAAAAGAATGCAAGTGCAGTGGTAGAAGGTGCAACTTAAGCAAGCCAATCAAAGGTACTAAAATCAAGAGCACTCTTGAAGATGCACTAAAAAACATCACTTCTATCTTTTATGATGAAGAACGCGGTGAGATATACACTGGTCAACGGCTTGGCTTGGTCCATGTTTGGTCGAAATAAAGCAGCTCGATCTCATTGCTTTGAAAACTACATGGCCAAATCTAGACATGTGCAACTAAAGGATCTCATTAGCTTAAAGACTACAATTGGTGTACTATATTTACTTAATTACAAATACATCATGGTAAAATGTAATTGTTGCTAAAACTCAATTATCATGGGTAAGATGATATTAGGCCGGTACTCGGTGTTTTAAACTTGCAGCAGCGTGGCATGTCAAACGGCCTAGTACTCTTACTTCCTAAAATCTTGAATCCACCTGTTCTTATTAATATTCTAATGCTTATCAATATTTTCCCTACAAATTGAGCTAACATAGATAAACTTTTTGAAACATAAGCACTTTCCATTGCATTATGATTCTTATATTTATATTGTTAGAAATATGTACATATATTTTTATGTAAAATTTAACTGGCTCTAGGCCTCATTTCTTTCAACTAAGTAACTTAAAATTCCTTATATTGAAAGTGAGTGTTACTTTTAGATTTGCTCTATGTTAGGTTTGCTGTATTTCATACCCGGTAAACTAACTTCAAGTTCCATACCTTTTCCAGTTAAAAAGGTGTTACCAAACTCCACAGTGATTATTACAAGTTAAGTAGCTATTTAATATAAAAATATTAATTACATACCAAAATTAACAACATAACCTCTAGATGCATATGAATAAACCAAACACATATATTTTTTTTTGCCAAGAACCAAACACATATATTTAGTTATCTTGAAACTTGTAGTTTTAATTGAGGAAGTTAAGTTCTATATAATTATAAAAGTGAAATAGTCTTTTGTGTAATTCACCTAAATACCATATTTCTTCTTTTTTGTTTTATATTATATCCACTACTAGAAAAAGTAGAATAGACACTGCCTCTTTGAGATCGGTTGCTTGTGGAGCCTATGTAAAAGGCGTTTTATACATTGATTTTGGGAAACCGATGTCTTTTGTTGTTATAAACATCAGTGTTTTAGCCCAACCGATTTTATATGTCTTTTTTAAAAAAATTAATCAACGCACCTTCCCCTGTTTTCCCCCTTAACCAAATAATTCATTCCCTCCATGTGTTTCCCCCCTTGTTTTTTGACTTGATAAAATTCTCCCCCCTTTTTTCACACAAATCTTCCCCCTCTGTTTTATTAAAAAAAAACTAAAATTAAAATCAAAAACAAAACACAAAAAACAAAAAACGTATTCTCTCATCTCTCATAAAAAACTCTCATTTCACCAAGAACAGGTTGCTCATTGTGCTCTCATTTCCCTCTCTATGCTCTCATTTCCCTCTCTGTTCTCTCATATTCTCATATTTTTGGGGGTTGCTCTCATCAAGGTTGCTCTCATTTTCTCCTAAATTTGGGGGTTTCATTGCATTAAGTTGAAGTCGAAGTTGAAGTCGGAGTTGGAGTTCAACTCGGAGTTTAAGTTTGGAGTTTAAGTCCGAGATTGAAGTTAAGTTGGAGGTTAACATTTTTATTAGGTAAGTTTTAAACCCTAATTTCAGAATTGGGGGTTTCAATTTGAAACGCTAATTTTTTAATTTTTAATTAGTTTAAGCATTTGCATCTGCTTGTTTGAGTTGCTTGTTACATAATGTAAGTAAATGAGTTGCTTGTCATATAGAAAACCCTAATTTTATTTTATTTTGTTAAATGATAGGATTTTTGTTGAAATGAGTTGCTTGTCTTTTCTCTGTTTTCTCTAGGAAATGCATGTTATTTTGAGTTAAATACTTGGATGATAGACGAAATCCTCTTTTTGTTCTATATATGCCATTACAGCATATAGTTTACATATAATTTTTGTGTAAACATATATAAAATGACAAGAAGATGGTTCTGTGTAGAATTTATAGTATATAGTAAACATCTTTCATCTATTTGCAGTATAATGTAGATATTAAAATGCATGCCCTGTTTTGATCATCCCAAGATTTATGTGGTAATTTCTGATCATCCCAAGATTTAAACAGATGTTTAAATCCCAGCAAAAATTATGTGGTAATTTCTGATCATCCCAAGATTTAAACAGATGTTTAAATCTTCTTTGACAGCTGATTTATTGACATGGCATTCCAACCAAAGAATCCATGATGCCCAGATGCGCCACCCTGCCGACTCTCCTTCTTGGCGGAATATCGATTACAGGTGGCCTACCTTCGGAAGTGAGCCAAGAAATCTTCGACTAGCTTTATCAGCTAATGGTATTAACCCAAATAACAATGGGATGACCAAATCAGTATTCTTGTTAGCCGGTAGTATTGGTAATATATAATCTTCCTCCGTTGTTATGTTTGAAGAAGAAATTTATGATGTTAACTATATTGGTCTCCGGTCCACATGAACCAGGTAACAACCTTGATGTGTTCTTACAACCGTTAGTTGATGATTTGAAAAAGCTTTAGGAAGAAGGTGAACCGAATGTATATGATGCCTTCACAAAAGCATTTTTTCACTTTAAGGGCGACTTTGTTATGGACGATTAATGATTTCCCGGCATATGGTAATTTGTCTGGCTCTGTCAACAAGGGTTATTTGGGTTATCTAGTGTGAAGTGATGATACCGTTGCTAACTATTTACCTTATAGTGGGAAAATATGTTACCAAGGTCATCGTCGGTATTTGCCTAGGAATAATCCATACAAGAGGAAGAAGGCAGCCTTTAATGGTGAACAAGAGTTTGGACTGCCAATGCAACCCCTTTCCGGACAAGAGGTGTTAGCACAACAAGAAAACATTAAATTTTCATATGGAAAGGAAGTAAAGAAGTCAAAGAAGATGGACTGTGCTTGGAAGAAGAAGTCGGTATTTTTTGAGTTGGAAAACTGGAAATTCCATCACGTTTGTCACTGCCTCAATATTATGCATGTTGAGAAAAATGTGTGCGATAGTCTAATTGAGATGCTACTAAATTTAAAGTTCAAGATAGTGAGGCATCTCGGCTTGATATGATGGATATGGGGGTTATAACTGATTTAGCTCCAGAAGTAGGAGAAAAATGAACTTATATGCCTCCTTCCAGTTTTACTCTAACAAAAACTGAAAAAAGAAAAGTGTTGAAATCCCTCTAATCAATGAAGTTGCCATATGGGCATTCGTCAAACATACGATATTGTGTATCCATGGAGGATTTAAAGATATTTGGGATGAATTCTCATGATTTCCATGTATTTCTTCAACAATTACTCCCGGTCGTAATTCGTTATGTACTTCCGAAGAATGTTAGAGTTAGCATAATAAGACTCTGCTTCTTTTTCAACACTTTGTGCAACAAGACTGTTGACATATCAAAACTTGATAAATTGCAACCTGGTGTGGTATTAACCTTATGTGAGCTTAAAAAAATATTTTTACTTTTTTTTGATATAATGATACATCTAATAGTGCACTTGGTCAGGGAATTGCGTTTATATGGACCAGTTTTCTATAGATGGATGTATCCATTTGAGCGTTTTAATAAAGTGTTGAAAGTTACGTGCGAAAACCGTTATTTTCCAGAAGGTTGTATAGCCGAAGCATACTTGAAAGAAGAATCTGTAGAATTTTGCATAGAGTTTTCTAGAAATAGTTTCACAACTGCCGGTCTTTCGAAGGACCAAGGCAAACTTTCTGGTCCATTATCGGTTACAACAGTAAAATATGTTGAAGAGAAAGAACGAGATGAGGCGCATCTACACGTCCTCTTAAACAATAGTGAAGTGTTTCCATATATTAAGTAAGTCACTTTTCTTTTCCTTTTCTTGATTAATTTTGTAATTAGCATTATTTTAGTTTGTAACCAAAAAATTTATGCGTTTTCAAAGGATGCATAAGGAGTTGCTTAAAAATAATTATGAAGGAAAAAAACACTATTCAGTGGATGATTAGGGAGCATAATAGGCTATTTGATGATTGGTTTGGGAACAAAGGTATGACTAAATTGAATGACAAAGTCGAAGGTATTTCTGAAACTATAAGTGGCTACCAGGAAAACCATCGTGACTGTTTTGACTTTTGATGGTTATCTAGTTGACGGGATCCGATACTTGACAAATGAGCGAGACGATGCTGGGGTTGTTCAAAATAGTGTAGTCTCTTTAGTTGTTAAGACTGTCCAAGTTTGTAGTGCTAAGGATTTAAATCACGTAGAGAGTGATATGGCATTTTATGGTAGGATTGAAGAACTATGGGAATTGGATTACAACTTATTTAAAGCCCCGTTGTTCTTGTACAAATGGGAAGAATGTGACAGAGGCGTCAAGGCTCACACTTGTGGACCTTAATCGACAAGGCCACAAGAATGACAAATATGTGTCTGTTGATCAAGTGAAACAAGTTTTCTATGTCGAAGATCCTGTTGATTCTAACTGGTCAGTCGTATTGACCTCAACAACCAGAGACTATCACGAGATATACAATGATGATGATCTTGGAGATACAATTCTAGAAAACCCTTCATTCTGCTCTAACATCCCCATAGTTGATTCTAGTGTTGATGACGACGAAGAGTCTAATGTTGGCAATAAAAGCAAGGATGGCGAGGAAATCTGGCTGAAGAAGCGATCCAAGGCTTAAAAATCATATTCACTTGATTTACAGTTTTGTTTAAAAATAGGCTTCTCAAATTTATATATATTTAAGTGATGTATTGTAGAATTATGGATGTTATCGAAAAAACTTGGAGTATATTTGTCAACTTTTTATGTAGAAATATATGATATAATTACTTGGAGTTTTTTTTTTGCCAAGTGGTTTTAAGTAGTTTTACGGTAATAAATATAAATTTTTGTGATTATCTGATTTAATATCTGATATAATTATTGATGTTGACTTGAGATTATCGATAAGTTTTTGTGAATTTTGATTGTAGATTGTTAAGTAGTTTTATGGGAATAAATATAAAATTGAATCTTTTTGTGTGCCTACATCATTGTCGTGTTTTCATTGTTAATAGCATTATTCAATTTATATTGATGGTATACATTCTGTATATTCATCGGTAATCTTATCTCTTATTCCTACTCTATTTGGTTAATACAGAAAATATGGTAAAGAAAGGAAAAAAAATCTAAAAAATAGTGTAAAGAATAATTGGATGAGAAGCACATAAATGACTCCCCAGTACCGGAAGATGCACCATGTGTACCAGATCCTGACCCGGTTCCTCCAACGGACAATATTGTTCCCCAACAGACAGCTCCACAACCCACTGAAAGTAGTACACAATCTACCAAAAGCAAGACATCTGGAGCAGCCCGAGGTGTTTTAATTGAGTTGTAGTTCCAGTTGGAGACGAATGACAAACTACATTTCTACATAGGTATGCTGGCAAGGACAATGGTGCTAATTGACATTCCGACTTGGCCAAAGGTTGACCCTAACTTCAAAGAGGGAATATGGAATGAATTTAAGGTACATCAGTTACAATCGCAATTGACATTAATCTCATGGTTTTTATATAAAAAAAGTTATACTGTCTGAACTTGTTAAACTAGTGCTTCAAGATACTTACGAACTGATTCCTGAAAGTCGGAAGAGGTTTCTACAGTCGAAAGGCGCAAAATGGAGAAATTTTAAGGCTAAATTGACAGCGGAACATGTGATGCCCTATGTTGGAAAAAAGAAGAAGCTACAGAAGCCACCAAAGTAATATGCTTTTGTCGGCAAGAAAGCGTGGAGATGATTTTTTTTATTTTTTTGAGTAGATTTAATTGTAAAAATTACAGTAATTAACAAGATTTATTTGTATAAAGGAAGAGAATAAAAAATAGAGTGAAAGAGTGGGACAACGAAAATATCCACACCGACTGTCAAGAAAACGATACATTGGATTGGAAGAAGAAGAAGAAGTAAGAGTCGGATCATTTTTCTTGTAGTACTCACATTTTTATTTTTATGAATGTGTCTTAATTTTTTTGTAGATACGCTCGGGGAGGTTGGAGCCTGATGAAAGGCCAGATAGGGCAATTATGTGGAAAAATGCCGGTATGACAAAGGATGGGACTCTTGACCCAGAACTGGCAGAAATAATTCAATAAATTGTAAGACTTATTATAATTTTTTTCTTCTAAAATTTTCCAAATTATACCTAATTACTCTAATGGTTTTAATAGGATTCCTTACTCGAAAAGGAAAAAAATGGTGAATTCAAGCCGGATGGAACTAATGATGTACTCACCACTATATTGGAAACTTCAGAGCATGCGGGAAGGGTTCGAAGAGCTGTTTCATAATCTTGAGTTGCAAATTGGTGAGTTGAAAGCTTTGGTTGCTGGGGAAAAACTACACTCACCAATGTCTGAAAAAGCAAGATGTCCTGCGGTGAAAGAACAAGAACAAAAGAACAGAAGGAAAGTTGGAAAAGATTTGATGATGAATTGATGAACGATGAGGATAAAGAGGGTGTATATTTTGTTGTTATTATTCCTCCTAGTGGTCCACCGGGACAAAAGGTATACAATTACAGTGTATACTTGATTCATTTCTATGATAATGTTGCATGTTATTAAATTGTTTGAGCCGGTAATGTCTATTTGTCCTCACAAATGTGAAATGGCAGTGAAGAGCATTGATAACAAGGTAGCTTTTGGTGTTATTTTTGATGAGGGGGATGGAATGAGTAGATCGGTTCATGGATTGCCTCTAGAACCAGGATTATTCGTGTTGGGGTGGACGGAAGCATCCAGGATGATACTTTGGTGCCTGTTCCTGTGGTTGGTGAGATAGAGACCGTCCAGCAAGCCATTGGTTCTCATTTAGAATGCCCTAAAGACATGATCATATACACCTCCAGTACTTGTTCCGAGGTATATAAATTTAATTATAAACCAAGTGTCATTTTTTTAGGAGATTACAAATTTACACTAAAGTGAATAATACGGGGTATATGCTTAAATATTTATTTACGGAAAAAGAAAAATGCGCGGAATGTGAGTGAGGTGCAGAGAATGCATAATGCATTTAATTCTGTGCAGGACAATGTGCCTCCTCGCTTTAGGCTGTTGTATAGATTTGTATCGACGGTGATGAAGAAAAGTGGAAAATTGATACCGGTTTCATGTGATTTTAAAATCTTTGGAATTAAAAGAACTATATATTTACTTCATGAGAACGTACTTGAATTGCTAGAGTTTAAAATGATTGGGTAGTCTGCTATATCAACATACATGGCGTAAAGTTCTTTTTATACTATTTTAAAATCTGGTCTCATTTTATATAGTAACGATCTATTTAAACAAAATGTAATTTTTTATTTTTTTTATTTTTAGGTATTTGTATTTAGTGTTTCGGGATACGCCGAGTAGAGATTTATCAGCGATGTTTGCTTTTCTTCATCCGTCCACATACAAGTTGAATGATGAATTTAATGAATATGTTGTGCAAAGGCTAAAAGGTGAAGTTCTTCGGATGAACTTTATGCCTTATAACTACAAATACGTCTCTTTTTACGCGTCCATTTTTAAAATATTGTATGGCCTTGATTAGTCATATAGTTGTTGGTAAATTAATTATAATATATGTAAAATTGTCGGATATGTAATTTAAATGCTCACTTTAATTTATTTATAATGAAAACAGTTTATATTGGATTTTGATCGTGCTTTGGAAATCAGAAGCTTTCATCCTTAATCCATTGCCTCATCATCCTTATCCCCAGGATCTTGAAAAGGCTTTAATGCGGTAATTTTTTACTTCAATTTATAATTATATATAGAATATAATCGGTAATTTTTGGATTTGACACTATATTTTATAATTATAACATTTACAAAGCAGTGAGATCTTATAATGCTCACGAAGGACGGGTAAATAAGAATCCCAAAGTTAAAAACCTTGTTGTGCGTATTTAGTCAATTTTTTAATTTTTCATTTTTGTAAATTATAGAATTATGGTTAATCTTCGATGTCATTAATTGTCAACAATTTTTTGGAATGTATAGGGATGCCCTAAACAACCAGGTGGCCCAAAATATGGATATATTGTCAGGCGATATATGAAAGATTTAATTGAGGACCAGGAGATGAAGCTGCTAGACAAGGTATATTTTTTTTACCTTTCAGTTGGTTAAGGAATGACATAGGTTTATTCTGTTCGAGTGGGCCTCCAAGAGTCGTAGGTCTTATACAAAGGAGGACCTTGACGTTGTTCCCTATGAGACGCTTGATTATATCCAATCCATCATGTAGCTGTTTGCGACTCTAGCTTGGTGACTCTAGCTTGTCAACTGTTATTTATATTACAAACTGAAAAACACCTTTATTTTGGTTGCATGTATTTGGATTGTAACTAGTAATTAGAAAAGATTATGGATTTCTAGTAGTTCAAGTTTGGTGGTTTAGATTTGAAACTATGTAGCTAGTATTATATCAGGTTGATAATTTAGATGTTAGGAGATTGGGATGTTAATTTGGATGTTTGAAGATTGGAATGTTAATTTAGATGTTTGGAAGGAAATGATAGTTTGGTAAATATTAGAAGCTGAATTTGGTTGTTAATTCACAATTTCTTGTTTTTTTGGCAATTTTTTGGCATCTGTGTTTTTAAATTTTGCATGGATAAAACAGGTGATCAGATATCATTTTATACAAAGCAACTGATTTTAAAACAAAGCCATTTATCATCGTTCTTTTACATAAAACTGATGTTAATTTAACACTCTAAACATCTGTTATAAAATAAAAAAATGATGTATGTCAAAACTTAATACATCAATTTTAGTTAAACATTGACATAGTAAGACCAATGTTAAATACTACAACAAAAAAATCTTAAAATAGAAAACTGATGTTGTTAAGCTTTATAGACATGAGTTGATCACCAATAGACATCGGTTTTCCAATAAAGAACTGATGTCAAACGTTATGTTTACATCGGTTTTAGATGAAAACTGTTGCTACTGGTATTAGTAACATCAGTTTAATGGTTAAATGGAAAGATTTTTCTTAGCTTGCATATATTTAAATTGATAAAAATATCATATTATGATAATATATGAAGATTATATGCATGAGAAATTTAATATCAAGTTACAGAAATAAGTTTTAACAAGGAACTGATGTTATATGTCATATTTAACATCTGTTTAAAAGGAATATTAAATGGGGGGGGGTCTTTAACATAACTCAAGAAGACATGATATTTTTTCATTCATAGACATCGGTTTTTAGGCGATGTCTATTGACGTTTTTCTAATAGTGATCGTTTAGATCTAAATCATAATTAGTCTTACATATAGATATTGAAATTAACTAATTTAAATATTTAATAGACATAGAAATGCACTTAATTTTTATATACTTTAAAAGTTATTAATAGAGTATTCTACAACACATTTTGTACATTTATGATTAACAAATTTAAAATGTATTTTATATTAAAATTTATGCATACACACTAATATATTTTTATTATTATTATTATTATTATTATTATCATTTTTAAATCAAAATTTCCTATTATTTTTCTTAAAAAGAACTTTAAGAATAATATATATAATATATATGTTGGAACGTAAATGGGCTTCACTCTATTTTTAACGCAAAACACAAGGTTTAAGAGCATCTCCGATGCTAACAATATGTTATGTATAATATCTACGTGTCAGTCTATTATACCTAATGTGTAAAATATATACCTGTCATGTCCATGTTTGTATATGTGGGAAAGAAACTAGAAAGAGTGGTTGTCTAGTTTTTTTCACTCACATTCTGTATGTGTCTATCTTCGAGTATGTATGTATTATATCATATGTTGTAAATCTCACTAACAAATATAGCAACATAGAAGCAAGTGTATAAAGAATTTAGCAAGTTTAGGCCAAGACCACAATTAACAAAACAAAACATGCAGGTAAACAAATCAGTAACTGAAATAACGAAGAGAGAAAGAAAGATGTACCCGAAACCATAGCTTTTAACAGTGAATGAAATAAAGGTTCACAGATACAAAATGCCAAGAAAAATGATCACAGCTGAGTCACAGGCCTTGCTCGAAGTCCTGGCTGCTCTTGAAGAGAATATTGCCCCTACCTGCTGTGTTTGGGATGTGCACAATATCTCCACCAGGATAAAACAGCTCAGAGTTTATGTTAACAGCAGCAACAAAAGCTCCACTTCGACCAGCACCTCAGTCGCCGGAAAATATCAGCACTTCAGGACTTTTGGGAGAGAAATGCAGAGAGGTTGAAGAGAAGAGAAGAAATGTTGTGTATATAATACATTCACTTTAACCTCTATTTATAGGAGAGGAAAAAATGAAACTGTCCACACACTTAATGTATGAATTAAACTGCTTCATTAATAAAAAAATCAAAACTGATCAGATTTGAATTTAAATTACTTGTAACAGCTTTTCACATTAACACCCATTAAAACCCACATTATTATCAGAACTTAAGTTAATTTCTGATTTGATATCAGAACTTAAGTTAAGTTCTGATATCAGAACTTAAGTTAAGTTCTGAGATATTATATCAGAACTTAAGTTCTGATTTTATTCATCAGTTACAGATCAGATTATATTATTTGTCCAGGTTCAAGGTATTTAGACTAAGCCCAACAATTTATAATAATCCAATCACTGATAAATAAATTCGAATTAAAATTAATTCTCAAATAAATAAAATCCTCGCCCAGGTCGCCTCGCGTACGTGAGACACCGAGACATTCGCCCAAATCGCCCTTCGACCCGACCCGGTCCAGTCCGGTGCGTGGCGTGGCGTGGCGGGGCGGGGCGCGCGTGTGTGTGTGCGTGTGAAGCACACAACAACATAATGGACCATCACACACCTTAGTAGTTGTATACTACTCATGTGGGTAATACCATATAAAGCACACAACCTCCTTTATTTATTTCAATGTGGGACAAACATTCTCAAATTTTTCCAAGCTTTTCCAAGCTACTTTCAACTCTCATTTCATATGGATTTCATTAAGAAAATTCTTAAAACCATACATGAAAATTTAAGTTCAAATATCATTGAACAATTTCCAATCATTAGATTTTAGGATTAACATCAAGAACATAATTAAATTAAGCTCTAAAATCCTAATTTTCTAACAATCCCCCACAAATCCATACAGAAATGCGATCAATTTCCCATCATGACTTGTTTTTCAGAGTCGGTACCCTTCCGGGTTTGAACCCTCCTAATTCATCTACTTCAATGGCTATCGGACTCAGATGGAATGTTTCACCTTGAATCTTAATCCGTTTAGTATAACCATATTCCATAGACGACGACAAGTCAAAGGTTATGGTGCCAATCTACGGCTTTGAGACATTAATGGTCATGTCTCGATCCTGTTCATCGAATGCTTCAAGGATTAACCCTATCCTCTAATTGCGACCACACAATTACATTCGCTTAGCTGGGCATCTCCAGAGATATACTGCATCTATCTCATCAAATGACTTGATCCCATTCAGAGTTTTACCACTCTTGCTTTTCTGGAAGTGTCAGTACCTTCTAGGTTTACAGGGGATAGACTCAGATACTATAGTATCATCTATGTAGCAAAGGTACTACCAACTCATCCTTACAGCTTGTTATTACCCATTGAATACACTTCGAGGGATCTCCTCTCATATGTATTGGGTTCCCACTGTTGATGAATTATGATGGGTGGACAGTCCCATCCCCAACCTTGACTTAAGGACCACTGCAGGTTCCAGTCCTTTAGTAAGAGGATTAGCTACATTATTCTGAGTTCCTATGAACTCTATAGCTATGATCCTATCAGTCACTAAACCCCTTATAGACTTGAGTCTAACTTGGATGTGTCTCTTAGTTTTAGCATTATGCTTTTTACTGCTAATCTTGTCGATAGTTGTTCGACTATCACAGTGAATAGCAATAACAGGAAGCGGTCTGCTTACTACAGGTATTGCAGACATAAGTCCGTGTAACCATTCAGCCTCCGTCCATGTGGCGTCAAGTGCACACAATTCAGCCTCAAGAGTAGACCGAGTAACAATAGTCTGTCTGCTTGACTTCCATGATATTGCTCCACCAGCCAAGGTGAACACGTATCCAGTCACTCCATTGGAACCAGACTTCTTAGCTATCCAACTTGCATCACTGTACCCTTCAAGCACACCAGGAAATCTCCTGTAGTATAAACTAAGGTACATTGTGCCTTTTAGATATCTAAGTACTCTATCAAGAGCATCCCGATGAGTTCTGTTTGGACAACTTGTATATCTAGCCAATTTAGACACAGAATATGAAATATCTGGTCTAGTACAGTTAGCAAGATACTGCAAGCTCCCAATAATCTGAGATTACTTTAACTGAGACACAGGCACTCCTGAAGTATTCTTGACAAGGGAAACTTTCGAATCATAAGGTGTACTAGCGATTCTACACTGTGAATAACCATATTTCTCAAGTATAGATTTCTCTATATAATGAGATTGAGTCAAGGTTATTCCTTCAGTGGACTGAATCAGTTTGATTCCAAGAATCACACTTGCCTCACCCATATCCTTCATTTCAAAATGCCTTTTCAAGAATTCTTTAGTCTCGTTAATAATCTCAATATTGGTTCCAAACAATAAAATGTCATCCACATATAGGCATAAAATAACACACTCATTACATTTAACTTTAGTGTAGACACACTTATCACTTTCATTAATCTTATAACTAAAAGGCAATATAGTTTCATCAAACTTTTTATGCCAATCTCTGGGAGCTTGTTTCAAGCCATAGATGGACTTGATCAACTTACATACTTTCCTTTCATTGCCTGATGTAACAAATCCATCAGGCTGATCCATATAAATCTCTTCTTCAAGTTCACCATGAAGGAAAGCCGTCTTTACATCCATCTGATGGATGATAAGACCATGGACTGAAGTCAATGCTATAACCATTTGGATTGTTACCATTCTTGCAACCGGAGAGTATGTATCAAAATAATCAATTCCTTCCTTTTCCTTAAAACCCTTAGCTACCAATCTAGCTTTGTACTTATCTATTGAGTCGTCAGGGTTCAACTTCCTTTTAAAAACCCATTTACACCAATAGTAGAACACCCAGGAGGGAGATCAACCAACTCCCATGTTCCATTAGAAATAATAGAGTCAATTTCACTCTTGATAGCGCCCTTCCAGTGCCTTGACTCAGAAGAATCCATTGCTTGCCGGAAAGTTAAAGGTTCGTCCTCGATATTGTAAGTGATGAAATCACCTCCAAAATCCTTGACTACCTTTGCACGCTTACTTCTCCTTGGTTCCTCTATTTCCTTAGGACTAGAGCTACTACTAGGTTCCGCCCCCACATTGTCATCTTTTCCACATGATCAGGAATAGAACTTGATGTGTGAGTAGGATCTTCATCAGAAATCATTTCAGGTATTCCAGTTTTCATAGGGTAAATATCCTCAAATAATGTCGCATCTCAAAATTCAAACTATCGTATTTACCACTATACCATCTATGTCAGATTTTAACACTAAAAATCTCATAGCTGTAGTGGTTTCAAGATAGCCCAGAAAGATACAGTCAATAGTCTTTGGACCTAGTTTCTTTCTCTTGTGTTCAGGAACAAGCACCTTAGCAAGGCACCCCCACACACGAAGATACTTAAGACTAGTCATCCTGCCTTTCCATAACTCCAAGGGTGTTTTATCCATGTGTTTCAGAGGGACTCTATTCAAAATATGGCAAGCCGTATTTAGAGCCTCTCCCCACATGTATTTAGGCAACCCAGAGTTAATAAGCATACTATTAATCATATCTTTAAATGTTCTGTTCTTTCGCTCAGCAACCCCATTAGACTCAGGTGTGTATGGTGGAGTAACTTCATGAACTATACCATTGTTTGCACAAAATTCATTAAAAGCATTACTCGTATACTCACCACCTCTATCAGATCTCAATCTTTTAAGTAGCTTACTAGTTTGTTTTTCTACTTCAGTTTTATATATAATGTATTACTAAGTGCTTCATCCTTATGTCTAAGTAAATAAACATAACAGTATCTACTACTATCATCTATAAAAGTAATGAAGTATCTAAACTGGTCCTTGGTCAATACACCACCAAATTCACAAATATCATTGTGTACTAAATCTAACAAGTCTGAATCCCTAACAACGTTATGAAAAGGTTTCCTTATCTGTTTAGCAGACACACATACTTGACATTTAGAATTCTTTTCTATGGTATATTTTGGAATCAACTCTAAGTTCATCATGGTCTTAAGAGCACCAAAGTTTAAATAACCTAGTCTAGCATGCCATTATATTTGAGGATTCAATACAGTTAACAGTAGGAATAACATTATTATTCAAATTTCCCAAACGGGATCCGCATTAATAACAAATAAACCATTTGACAAGTAACCCTTGCCAAAGAATGTACGAGTGTGAATAAGAACTACTTTATTACACTTGAACGAAATTTCAAAACCACTAGAAACTAAACAGCTTCCACTTATTATATTTCTACGCATGTTGGGAACATGATGCACTCTCGTCAGAGATAGAATACATCCTGGAGGGAACTTCAGATCCACGTTTCTAACTCCATGTACTTGAGCAACACTAGCATTCCCCATCTTCACAGTCAGGCTATGACTCTGTTGATAAGATACAAATAAACTAATATCAGCACAAATATGTACATTAGCTCCAGTATCTATCAACCATTCATTTGACAGATAGGTAGAAAATATCACAGGGTTGTAGGATACATACCGGTCAACGTCGGTTTCAGAAGCCGTAGCCTCACCAACAACCATGTTCACTACAGGCCCACTTGTGGTTCCAAGCACAACATTTGCTTGTGCTACCTCGGTTTTCTTCGCTTTCTTCGTAGGGTAGTCCTTACTCCAGTGCCCAACCTGCCCACAAGACCAGCATGGTTTGTTTGCCTTGGGTTTCTTGGCCTTGTCCTTGTCACTCTTAGGTTTATTACTATTAGCTTTCTTAGCAAAAGCCTTCCTCTTCTGTCCTATAGTTGCTATGTTTACCTTCGAGGTACAGTGTTCAGTTGGCATCACATGTCCCTATTTGGACTTGTGTTGTTCTTGCACCGAGATGTCCAGCATAAGGTTGGTCCAGGTGATCTCTCCTTTCTGTCTTTTCAGGGAGAGAGAGAACTCTTCCCAAGACTTCGGGAGTTTTTCAATCACACTCATCACCTTGAACTTTTCCGGGAGATTCATTCCAGACTCCTTCAAAGCATGCACTATCATCTCGAACTCATGCACCTGCTCAGTCATGGACTTATTGTCCACCAGTTTGAACTCGAGGAACCTTGCCACATAATACTTTTCTAGACCTTGTGAGTCAGTATTATGTGTCTGGTCCAACTTCTCCCATAAGAGTTTTGCGGAGTAGGCATCAAAAGAATAGACATCAACAAAGTGTTTGTTAGTGCCGCCAGAATTGCTGCCCTAGCCACTCCATCCTTCTCAGCCCACTTCGCAAAAGCCTTAACTGTGTCAGCCTTCTCTTGATCCACTTCTGGTTTCTCATATTCCACAACCGGCCACAGACCTTTTATAGTCAACCACAACTTCATCCTTTTCTGCAAGCGAGAAAAGCCAATGCCACCGTTGAATTTCTCCGGTAAACCGGTTAGTTCAACAGCCTGTGGGAAACTATAGGTGGTCCAATCACTGGCCCCAGCAGTGCACCCGAACTGCTACCACCACCAACGATAACCTCACTTTCGTTAACCATTATGCTAAATTCTATATAACTAATATTCTCTTCAAGAATGTTGTAAATCTCACTAACAAATATAGCAACATAGAAGCAAGTGTATAAAGAATTAGCAAGTTTAGGCCAAGACCACAGTTAACAAAACAAAACATGCAGGTAACAAAATCAGTAACTGAAATAACGAAGAGAGAAAGAAAGATGTGCTTGAAACCATAGCTTTTAACAGTGACTGAAATAAATGTTCACAGATACAAAATACCAAGAAAAATGATCACAGCTGAGTCACCAGGCCTTGCTCGAAGTCCTGGCTGCTCTTGAAGAGAATATTGCCCCTACCTGCTGCGTTTGGGATACGCACAATATCTCCACCAGGATAAAACAGCTCGGAGTTTATGTTAACAGCAGCAACAAAGCTCCACTTCGACCAGCACCTCAGTCGTCGAAAAATATCAGCACTTCAGGGACTTTTGGGAGAGAAATGCAGAGAGGTTGAAGAGAAGAGAAGAGAATGTTGTGTATATAATACATTCACTTTAACCTCTATTTATAGGAGAGGAAAAATGAAATTGTCCAGACACTTAATGTCTGAACTAAACTGCTTCATTAAAAAAAATCAAACTGATCAGATTTTGAATTTAAATTACTTGTAACAGCTTTTCACATTAACACCCATTAAAACCCACATTATATCAGAACTTAAGTTAATTTCTAATCTGAGATCAGAACTTAAGTTAAGTTCTGATATCAGAACTTAAGTTAAGTTCTGAGATATCATATCAGAACTTAAGTTCTGATTTTATTCATCAGTTACAGATCAGATTATATTATTTGTCCAGGTTCAAGGTATTTAGACTAAGCCCAACAATTTATAATAATCCAATCACTAATAAATAAATTCGAATTAAAATTAATTCTCAAATAAATAAAATCCTCGCCCAGGTCGCATCGCGTACGCGAGACGCCGAGACGTTCGCCCAAATCGCCCTTCGACCCGGTCCGGTCCGGTGTGTGGCGTGGCGTGGCGGGGCGGGGCGCGCGCGTGTGTGTGTGCGCGTGAAGCACACAACAACACAATGGACCATCATACACCTTAGTAGTTGTATACTACTTATGTGGGTAATACCATATAAAGCACACAACCTCCTTTATTTATTTCAATGTGGGACAAACATTCTCAAATTTTTCCAAGCTTTTCCAAGCTACTTTCAACTCTCATTTCATATGGATTTCATTAAGAAAATTCTTAAAACCATACTGAAAATTTAAGTTCAAATATCATTGAACAATTTCCAATCATTAGATTTTAGGATTAACATCAAGAACATAATTAAATTAAGCTCTAAAATCCTAATTTTCTAACATCATATACACATATATTTTAGAACCAAATTTTTAGATAAGTATATTTACATAAGTATTATTTATATGTATATATATTTATATAGAAGTTTTATTTATATTTATATAAGTATATGTAGAGCCTAATTGACTCATTTTAGATGGCTTGTGTCTAATACATTGACTCTGATGTTAGAGCAAGTCCAAGAGTGGTCTAAATTGTTGTCCTAAACTAAATTTTGAGGCATTCTCCAACAATGTCCTAGTGGTGCCTTAAAATACTAGGACATTTATGATGTGCCTTATTTATAAAGCATTACTTTGCATGCCCTCTACTATTTCTATCAATAAAATATTTGTTTCTCTCTTTTTTTGAACATTACTTCCTCCTCACCAATTTCATTTTTCCCCAATTATTATTTATATATATTGTTTTTAATAGTAAGGAAAAAAATAAGGCATGTTGTTGGATTTGATGTGCAAAAATCTTGCCTTAAATCACGAAGACATTATATTTTGTAATATTTATATGATATCTTCTAGGACATTCTTGAACTTTCTCTTAATCCCTTTAAATATGACCTTGAACCAATAACTTCAAGTCCTTGATCTTGGAATACACAAGTCATAGACACCATCCATTTATGTATAAATATAGTAATAAACTCAATGAAATTAATATATCGTCCAAACCGAAGGTATTAACTTGGTTTATATGTACTGCACTACGTGTTGACACCCTATCAAATAACTTGTTTAACAATAACTTGGATGAACTTTATAACAACACCTTATAGTTGTCTAACACCTATTTTCAACAGATATTGCTTAGAATATAAATGTTATGTATATGTACTAATACAATACACTTTTTTGAATAATTTGTTGCGGTAACTGCCATCAATAACACTTTGACACATCTTCTTGACATACAGCTGGGGATTAATGATGTTAATTTATACCAAAGCCATAAGACATGTCCCTCTTAAGTTTCATTTCATAGAGGATGGATGTGTTCTTAAATTCTTCAATTATCCCCTACTTCACAAAAGAGTGAATTTTATTGAAGTATTCCGAGAAAAGGTGATGGTCAAGAAGGAGAACAAAAATTTATGAATTCTTGATGTATATACTTATTTCCTTTATAATAATATGCATGTTCTCCTCTTTATTTCCCTTTGTAACTTCTAATAGTTGGAAATTTTTATGTACAGGTTCTCACGTCTGAGCTGATAGAGGTGAAGAGAACTAAATCTATGACGCCATCAATGTTCATTATTCGTCACAACACCATATTATTCCTGACATTAAGGAACGAAACAATAAGTGTGTGGACCTTACACACATTATTTATTTATTAAAAACTGATGTATTTCACCTTAAATAAGGTTTTTATAGCTTTTTAATTGTGCATAGTTAAGAGATTATAAACAATTTAAACATATCATACACACTGTGATTATAACCTGTTACATGGTATATTTCAGAAAAATGATATTTATAATAAGAATTCACGTCATGCCCATAGAGAGCCGATATGAAATGGCTATATAGACATCAGTTTCCTAAAAAATGTGATGTATATATTGGTCTTTTACAACAGTTGTCTAATATGAGCGATGTTATATTGATTATAATAGACATCGGTGCATGACTGATGTAAAAAAGATTGGATTTTTTTTAATTAACAAAAACATCGGTTCAGAGCCGTAGTCTTTTAGCTTTAACATCAATCTGTAATTCTTTTACCCGATGTTATTGATTATTACTTACATCCGTTTTCGGCACAAAATAACACATTGTAATTGTTGTTTTTCTTATCATAGACATCGGTTTGCACATTTTAAGTGATGTGTAATATTTAAATATTCAACTAGCCAAATTAACAAATGATCCATACCAAAACTGAAATTCACCAATCATAAACCAAAACTTTCCAAAGATACAAAAGTACAAAAAAATTTAAAGCTAACAAGCTCCAAAACTAGCACTAACATAAAACAAAAGTTAAAACATTGCAAAGTATCCATAATATGGTCGCATATATCTCAAAAGCATAATTAGCGCGTTAACTATCATTTCAACAATACCTTACATACTTCATCTTCCATAACTAGTCCAATTACGTAAATTATTTCTTACATATCAACAATCCATCCATAATGTGTCCATATCAAACACCAACCAACAATACGTAGTAGAAGACTAAAGAAGCAAATCAAGACTACAAGTACCAGATCAAGACTACAAGTACCAGACTACAAGTACCTGCAAAACAGTAACCAGCCAAAAGACCAACTATCCAACAATGTACTGATCAAATATTGTTCCCTTGTCACAGATGAAAATTAAACAAACTCTTGGACATATTGAAGAGCCTCGAATTGCACTTCATCACCCGGTTGTTTCGGGGATCCCTAATTCAACAAAAAATTAACAATCAATCATTCTCAAAATAGAAAGAATTTACACAAAAACCCTACTAAATAGAAATGTGCATAAATTAATAGTTAAACTAAGGTTCTTAACCTTGGGGTTATTGTTGACCAATCCCTTTTTAGCATTATAAGATCTAACCGCCTTGGAATTAGTATGCAGTAGCGTCAAATCTAAAAAATCCTAAATAAAATAGACATCATACATATATAAAAAATAGTTTAATAAATATTACCGCGTTAATGCTGCTCCAATTTTGGAAAATTTGTCAGATGAGCCAAGGGTTGAGAATGAAGATTTCCGATTCCCAAATCATTATCAAAATCCAATGATAATTGTTTTAATTTTAAATAAATAAAAATTAGAATTTAAAAAATATAGAGACATGTTCTACTAATATAATATATACTTATGAAAACGCTAGAACTTACTTATTATTATGAGACATTTTGAATATGCGAAAATATAAGCTTGAAAATCATCATTGAGCTTACAAATGGCCGCTGGATCAATAAATGCATACATTATATAATCCTTTCTTCTTTTTTCTCTTACGAACCTCGGTATACAAATACCTACAAATAAAATTACTGATCTTTTTATTATTTTACATTATATAATCCTTTCTTCTTTTTTGTGTCAAGGAAAGAAATAACAGAGTCGAAATGAAGAAGCGAAATGTATTTGTTCTCGAGAATTTATTTAGATCAGGTAAAACTCATATACACCTAAAATTGCAGTCGCGCACTCAACTGTATTTCAGAAATTACACAACTACCTCATATATTAGTCCTCATAAATCATTTAAAACAATATTACTAAAAGATTTGCGAGAATATTAGCACAAATAATCGGCAAAACCACATATCACATAAATAACGAACAATTTATACACCTAAATTCACAAAGATACATAAGTGCACAAATAATCTGTCAAATACACACACATGAATCAAAAGATGAAAAAACTCAAATTTAATTGAAAATATAGTTACAAATTTAGGGTTCAATTTGTGTAAAATAAGGCTCGGTTGGTGTAAAACTTGGCTGGATTCGAGTTGTATAACACTTTTGAGGGCTACAGGTTAATCTTTCTTGCTCGATTAAGAAGTTGTTTAATGGTTGCCTAAATTAGGGCTTGTATCGGCCCTTATTTATAAATCACCATTTTACATGCCCTATACTATTTCTATCAATAAAATATTTGTTTCCCCCTTTTTTCGAACATCACTTCCTTCTCACCATTTTCATTTGCCCCCCATTATTATTTTAATATATTGTTATTTTAATAATAAGGCAAGAAAGAAGGCATGTTGTTGGATTTGATTTGCAAAAACCTTGTTTTAAATCATCAAGAGATTATATTTTATAATATTTATAGGATTTCTCCTAGGACACTCTTGAACTTTCTCTTAATCCCATTTAAAACACATGACCTTGAACGAGTAACTCCAAGTCCTTGATCTTGGAATACATAAGATATACACTATCCATTTATATATAAATATAGTAATAAACTAAATGAAATTAATAAATTATCCACGTGGAAGGTATTAACTTGGTTTAAATCTACTGCCCTACCCTAAGTATTATCACCGTATCAAACAGCTTGTTTAACAACATCTTGGATGAACTTTATAACAAGACCTTTTAGTTGTCTAACGCCTATTTTCAACAGATATTTCATAGAATATAAATGTTATGTATATGTACTAGTAAAGTACACTTTTTTGAATAATTTGGTGCTGTAACTGCCACCAATAACACTTTGACACATCTTCTTGACATACAACCGGGGATTAATGATGTTGATTTACACCAGAGCCAGAAGACATGCCCCTCTTAAGTTTCATTCACTAAAAGATGGATGTGTTCTTAAATCCTTCAATTATACCTACTTCACAAAAGAGTAAATTTTATTGGAGTGTTCGAAGAAAAGGTGCTGGTCAAGCAGGAGAACGAAAATCTGCTAATTCTTGATGTATATACTTATTTCCTTTATAATAACATGCATGTTCTCTTCTCTATTTCCCTTTGTAACTTGTAATAGTTGGAAATTTTAATGTACAGGTTCTGACGTCTGAGCTGATCTATGACACCATCAATGTTCATTTTTCTTCACAACACCCGATTATTCCTGGTAAAAACTTTATTTACACATTCCAGGATCTTATTATTTTTTCTGCATGGCTAGTTTGACCTATGGTCGGCACAAATTGGTAATAAAAATCCTTTTAAATACTTGATGTTAAATATGAATACACCACGTTCGCACACACTGCCGATTCTTAACATATAAATTCTGGTAACACCAGTGTTGTAAAAGAATGCAAGTGCAGCGGTAGAAGGTCCAGCTTAAGCAAGCCAATAAAAAACTGAAATCAAGAGCACTGTTAAAGATGCACTAAAAGACATCACTTCTATCTTTTATGATGAAGAACGCAGTCGTGAGATATACACTGCTCAACGTTGTAGCTTGGTCCATGTTTGGTCGAACTAAAGAAGCTTAGTGATATAAACACACTACTGACTTGTAACAATGCTTTCATCTGAAGCTTCGGTCATGGTCTAACTTGTGTTGATCACCATCTTTTATTAAATCATATATAAAATTTTAATAAATACGAAAATTTCAAAAGAAATATATTTGTAAAATTTTATAATCTATTATATTTGTCAATAAGTGAAAATCAAGTCTAATTTTTCCTAAAAATATTGCTTTCAGTCAATATATAACTATAAACGGCTAAATCCAAGTAAAATTCTATTTCATAATATAATCAACTAGAATTATAATTAATTTTCCAATTCATTACCCCTCCTAAATATATTAAAAAGAGTTTCCCACCCACCTCAAGAACATAATAAGCACAATCAATAAGTAGAATCATATTTAACCAATAAATACTACCTAATTCCTCAATTATGAAATTAGTTACTAACAACAAATTCCATTGGATGGGCTGGTGATTAAATAAAAATCAATATTATAACTCAAACTAACAACCGAGATCGGTATAGGTATAATTATTGATTAATATTAAATAATGCACTTACATATATATTTATGACAACACACTCATTTACTCATTTAGTGATCACATTATATAATTTTACGACTCTCGGTAATTTAGTAATTATTTATGTGTAACTTATTGATAGGCCCTAAATAGTTATAATATAATTTATTGTTATGTGTAGGTCAGAGAACCCTTTTACAGAATTTCATCGAGAACCCATATAATTCTATCCATGTTTCCTTCTTATAGAATGCAATCCCAAAATGTAAAAATTTATTCAAAATTTATAAAATTTCATAGTACTGTATAATGATAATTATATTAGAATATTATAAAATTTTATCACTTAAAATCTGATAAAAAAAACTATTGATTTTAACTTTAATACCATTGTAGAATAATTTTGGATAAATGTGATTCTACTACATAATCATTTTAAACTATTTCATTAATGTTAAATGATTTTTAAATAAAATTTTTGTGTAACTTAGGTATATATATACTAATCAAATTTGTCATGTCTAGAATTAGTATCAAGTGCACATCAACATCAAATTTAAATATTTATTTTTACATCACCTCTAACCTTCATTTCATCTCATCATATATATAATACATATGTGTAAATTTACGTATATTTTTCTTCACATTCATCTCCCAACACCACAAATTGCGCAAAATGTCATTCAAAATCGTCATTTTTCCAGAGTTCCGAAAAAGTCATCATTATTTTATAAATACACCATATATCTTATATTCATTAAGGGCATAAATATACGGTTATTTTTATTTATGATGTGGTTTCATCATTATAGTATGATAAATTTAGTGACTTGCACATAAAATTTTGTAATTTGGATAAATTTTTTATGATTGACATTTATTTTAGTGATTCAACAACTTGTGATGTGGTATAGTTTAATTAAATTTGGTAATTTTCGTGGCAGTGGGTGGTAGTTATGGTGGTTTGATAGTGGTGAACGGGGTGGTGATGGTGGCATGTTGACGGATGGGTAGGTGGGGTCGACATTGATATCATTGATAGTATTAATAGTGGTTGTGGATGGTCATTATCTATGTTTAATTTTTTGGTGTTTGATTTTAATTTTAGTGATTTTTAATAAGTTATTAGTTCTGATTTTAATTAAGGGGTGTCACTAATTAACCCCTAAATATATATCATTTCACATTCATTTTTTTAAAAAATGGGTTAATATTCAATATCTCCATACTTCAAATATATATATCCCTTATATCCAAGTATACTAGGGTATACCTTGGTAAAACTAAAAAAAATGTCACACACAACTAGATGGAAATAAATTAAATTTAAATAACAAGTCAAGAATATGCAATTAAAATTAATTAACGAAATTAATCATGAAGGTCAAACAACTTGTAGAATCAATAAAAGCAATATTATAACCCAATAAGAAATAAAGGTGACTTATATGTGTCTAAAATATAAAATAGCCTCATCATACAAGAGACAGCGTAGTTATTGAAGAGAAATTTGCTCCACCTGCATGTTGTGCTAGGATAGTGCGAATTTACTTAGAGGATAAAACATAAACAAGAAATTTGTTAGGAGGAAAAGTTCAATGGAGCCCACACCTCAATCCACATGGAAAATCATGTAGGCGTGTATAAATAGGCTTAACAAATTATGTCCAGATTTGAAGAACCAGATGAAAATTCATAAAACTATTCGATATATATTATACGATACTGATCCAAAATTCAATCTGATCCACAATCTAAAAATTATCTAAACCGAAAATTTAAGAGAAAATAATTTGAAGTATTATATGTAATTGTAACCAGAAACCGATCAAAACCAAATAATAAATTGTTTGAACAGAATATGACTCAAAGTACGAGATCGAATATGTATCTATATCTGAATTTTAAAAATTGAATAAAACTGAATTTTAGTTTAGTTGTTATAATTTTAAAGAGTCATAACTTATATTTCATATTAATTAAACTATGTTTAAGTTAATAAATTATCTTTTCATCAGAAAATTTTGTATTTAAGATGATATTTCTGTATAAAAATAACTTAATCGAAATTTTTTCTGATAATTTTGTTTACGAGTTAAACCTGAACCTAACCTAATTCAATATAATATGAACTTGATGTAATTATACGATAACCGAAAACTGATGTGATCCGAAAGTAATTCAATTTTTAAATATTTTTGTCTATGTTTGTATATTCGAGAAAAAAACTAGAAAAAGAGATTATCTAGGTTTTTTCACTGAAATCATTCAGATTATGTGAATTGTCATATTTATGTTTGTATATGGGAGAAAAAAATTGAAGAAGAGGTTAGCTAGCTAGGTTTTTTTCACTGCCATTCTCTATTTGTCTATCTTGGAGTATATATGTAGAGCCTAATTAACTTGCTTTGGATGGCTTGTGTCTAAGACATTGACTCTGCTGCTCAAGCCCTTTAAAATGCATGACTATGAAGGTGCTACTCAAAGTCCTTGATCTTTATGTAGACAGTACACAAGTCATAGACACCATTCATTTATATAAAAATATAGTAATGAACTTTATAACAATACACCTTGCAGTTGTCTAACACCTATTTTCAAGAGATATTTCTTAAAATATAATTTATGGGTCTCCTGGTAGAAGCTTTAAGAACATTTATGTCACAGCTAGCCAGGATCTTATTATATTTTTCTGCAAGGCTCATTTAGATGACCTATGGTTGGGACAAAATGGTAAACATCCTTTTCAATACCTGATACTAAATATTAGAGTAATTGGCAGTTTGTACCCTACTATTATTTTCATTTTTTCGATTTGGGCCTATATTATTTTTTCTGTCAGTTTGCACCCCGAACAATTATTTTCGCTTCTTTTTGCACGCCATGGGCGCTTTTCCATCCAACTGTGCCGTTAACGTTAACGGGAATGAGGGCATTTTAGTCAATTACTAATTAAAAACAAAAAACAGAGTAAAATAAACCAAAACAGGAAACCAAACTCCATATCAATTAAACCTAACCACTCTCTCATTTACGTTAATTTGTGAACCCCTAATTGAAACCCCTAATTTGTGAACCCTAGACATCTGTGAGAAAATGCGAGGCCGTATGCGAGTAGTAAGTGATGATAACTTGAGAACAATAAGTTGGAATGAAGTTCCAGAGGATTATTGGCTACAAGTGTTGGACAAAGGAGTTGAAATCCCGGTGATTGAAGCACCAATAATGGAAGATGATGCTGAAATACCAGAATATGGGGGTTAATTTCTATTCCAAGTCTGGTTATAGTGTTTGTATGGTATCGATTAAACCCAATATGTTTGCATGCATGATTTTTAGGGTTTCTATTGTTTATTGAACAATTGGTGGTCCCTAAATACTTTGTCATCTAGCAATTTCAGTTATAAGTTATACAAGTGGGGTTACTTTGTCATCTGAGTTTTTAGGGTTTTTTTTGTCCAATTCGTGGTCTTTTTTAACTGTGACAATGTGTTTATGTTGTGATATTATTGTTTACATGTATACAAAATTGGTTTTATTTCAGATTATTCACTTAATTTCTCCATTAAACTGTTATATGGGGGAGAGTTTAGTCAAGATTTTACTGCGTACATTGACGGGGAATGCAAATTTTTTGATATGTGCTCTCTTAGAAATTTTAGAATAGTTGATTTGGACTCAATGTGTAAGGAAATAGGCATAGGAGAGGGTTCATATGATCTGTGGTTTTCCCTTCCTGAGAGAGAGTTATGTGTTGATACTATAAATCCATTAGATTTCGATGATGATGTTGGGACCATGTTGGATATGTTAGTTTACACTAAGTGCCTTCAAGTTTATACCACTGCCAAAGATAATTACAGTGACTTGCTTGACTTTGATTTCACTCAATTTAACACTGATGAGAGAATACAAAGAGTTGAGTGTATGATTGAAGAGTGTCAAGCAAAAGGAAAACATGAAGAAGTGGGGAAAGATGACTGTGAGGGGGATGAAGAGAAAGATGATGTGAGTTTTAATGGAGATAGTTCAAATATGGATTCCAGTGAGAGTGAGGTTGAAATTAGTCCTAAAAAGAAGAAGAAGAGAATACCACCTCCCAATCCTCCTTTCAGAAACAGGAAAAGAGGAAGATACTCAATGCTAAGGGTAATATCTAACTCTCCTTATCAATTTTTAATTATTGCATTTTCATAAATTCTGCTTGATGGTGCATTTGTTTCCTAACAGGGCTTCAAGAATACTGTTGACACTCCTGTAGTGCTTGATGAAGATGAAGATGATGGTCCACCACGTTCGCACGCACACACTGCGGATTAATTCTTAACATATGAATTATATATTGCATTTCATGTGTTTTTGTGCAGCTGGGTCAATAAAGATCAGCAGTATCTTGACCGGTAAATGCCTTGCCAAGATCAATGCTCGTAACACCAGTGTGATAAAAGAATGCAAGTGCAGTGGTAGAAGGTGCAACTTAAGCAAGCCAATCAAAGGTACTAAAATCAAGAGCACTGTTGAAGGTGCACTAAAAGACATCACTTATGTCTTTTATGATGAAGAACGCGGTGAGATATACCCTGGTCAACAGGGTGGCTTGGTCCATGTTTGGTCGAACTAAAGCAGCTCGATCTCATTGCTCTAAAGACTACAAGGCCAAATCTAGACATGTGCAACTAAAGGAGCTCTCATTAGCTGAAAAAGTACAACTGGTGTACTATATTTACTTAATTACAAATACATCATGGTAAAATGTAATTGTTGCTAAAACTCAATGATAAGATGATATAATTAGGCCGGTACTTAGTGTTTTGACCTTGCAGCAACGTGTACTTATTAATATTCTAATGTTTATCAATATTTTTCGTACAAATGCAGGAAATATATAGATAGACTTTTTGAGAAATAAGCACTTTGAATTACATTACTATTTTTATATTTAGATTGGTAAAAATATATGTATTTTTAATTTAAATTTAACTTGCTGTAGGCCTCCTTTCTTTCTACTAAAGTAACTTAAAGTTCTTTGAATTTAAAATAAGTTATAGTGTTAGATTTGGTGTATGATAGGTTTACTGTATTTTAAACTACTAACTTCAACTTACATAACTTTTGTAGTTAACACAAAAAGGGTGTTATCAAACTCCAAAGTGATTATTACAAGTTAACTAACTATTTAATATAAAAATATTAGTTACTTACCAAAATTAATAACTTAACCTCTAGTTGCATATCAATAAACCAAACACATATATTTAGTTATCTTGAAACTTGTAATTTGAACTCACAAAGTTAAGTTCCTACATAATTATAAAAGTTGATGAAACTAATAGTATTTTGTGTAAATTCACCTAAATACCATTCTTTTCTTTTCGTTTTATATTATATAGTTTATATCTGAATCATAATTAGTGTCACGTATAGATTTTTAAATTAACATAATTTAAATATTTAATAGACATAGAAATGCACTAAATTTTTATGTATTTTAAAAGTTATTAAAAAAGTATTCTTCAACACATTTTATATATTTCTCATTAACAAATTTGAACTGTATTTTATATTAAAATTTATGCATACACGCTATATTATTATTATTATTATTATATTATATTATTATTGTAATTATCTTTTTTGAATCAAAATGTCTTATTATTATTCTTAAAAACATTTGAAATATATATTTTGATAAATATATATATATGTTATATATATAAAAGGAGATTAATTTTTCCTAAGAAAATTAAAGTAGTATAATTACAATTATTATAGGAAAATTTATTTTAAAAATTAAATAAATTATTAATAAAGATGTGCAGAAGAACAAAACATGTAAATAAAGTACAAATAAATCATAAATCTCTACTTTCTTGAACTAGTTTTTAAGGGTCCATTCTGGAACATAGTATTACAAAAAATGGTAACTTTTGCCAAAAAAACATACTTATGCGGTTACCGTTAACTTCATTTAGAAAAAGGCTCAAATTAGTTTATTTTGAAGATAACAAATAGAGTACTCAAAAATTTAATTTAGATGAATAGAGAGCAACTGCTAGGGTTAAAAAAAAGATAACTGTTAATGCACGTCATTATTGCCACTATATTAGATAAAACCCTATATTCTATAAGGCACTAACTTTAATATCCCGTAATTTTTAGAATAATAATAATATTAGTAAAAAGGAGGTAAGATTTGAGAAAGATTAGGATTTAAAATTGAATTAGACTAATGTGCCTAAAATTTTGATCAAATTCTAATACGGATAACTTGGAGGTTAAGATATAGAGTTTTGTATCATCATAAATACACTATATTCGTATTTCTCATTTTTAATATCAAAATTCGTATTGCTCTTTTACACAAAAATCGGCACTTTTGTAAAATTCGTAGAATATCATCGTAAGTCGGAATTCGTTGATTATGGACTTTTCGAAAAAAACATTTCGTTCTCTACAACTTTTGTGGTTCGTCTTTTCCAAGAAAATGTTATTTAAAAGGTTAAAAAGGCTAAATCATAATCTGATCAGAATTCATGGAGATATTAGAGATTTGAGATGTGCATGTATTTTGAGATACTATTAATCGAATATGTGTTCCAATGTGATTTATCTGTGTGCGTGATTGAGCTAAGTAACATTTCGTTGCTCCGTACCATTTGTTTACTTACGTGTTCTGTAAGTGATTATCCATTACTCCGTATATTTTGAAACATGAATTATCTGTTTGATTACGTAGGTGAATCTTTATTGCTCCGTATGTATTTTGTAATGTGCCTTATTATGTGTGATTAGATGTTCTCCAATATTTGTTTAACTATTATAAGTATGACATGGATATATGATTAATAAGATAATGTATTTTTGGAAATCCCCAGTCATAGTAATGTATAAATTAGAACTCGATCACTGGCAGTGTGACACATAGAACTTGGAACTAGTTTGTGCACGTCCGGAACACATCTATACCTTTTCAAGCTTTGGTTTCAGTTGAAGAGGGACGTAAACTAGCCCCCTCATCGAATAAGAATAAGAACCCGGTCACTTGGGAAGTGTGGATTAAAGTATAAGATGTCGGTCACTCGCAAAGTGTGACATAAGGTGTGATTTCGGATTGGGGGACTAATGATAAGAATTTGTTATTAAGATTTATCGATTGATTAAGAATTTATTATGTGGATTATAAAATATTTCTTGTTCCTCGCTTTGATAATAGTTATTGATTATATCGTGTGCATATTTTTTCACCTTGTAATCGAATATATGTCTGGTTTTGTGTGTGTTATTCTTAGATTCTAATTAGGTTATTAAGCATGATAAGAACATACCTCAAACTGTGTTTTGAATAATAAGGGCTATGGTGAGAGAGATGTTGTTGGTGACTACAAACTAGGGTTTATTTTCCTAATTAGGGTTATGAAGAGAGCGACGGGGATGGTAAGAGAAGTGAGAGAAAAAAGAGATACTAGGATGATGATGGAGTGTTATGGTAAGAGAGACGGAGATGGTGACAAAGAGTATCGAGAGAGTGAGAGAGAATACAGATAGCTTGATGAAAAGGGGGGAATTAGGGTTTTTCGGATGAAGGGAGGGGGAAATGAATTTTTGGTTTAAGGGGGAACTTTTTTGTATAAAATCGGAGGAATTTGAAAAGCGGGTGTTTTTTATTTTTATAAAAACGAAAATAGACATCGGCTACTTTATAGAGCGATGTCTTAGACGATCTTTAAAATCGCGTTAAAAAAGTTCGATGTTAAAATTTCTTGTAAAATCGGTGACATTTCTAACCGATATTAAATGTGTGATATCGTAGGCAGTATTTCTAGTAGTGACTATAAGTTGGATAAAGTCTGGAGTAGACACTATCGAGGTAACTGAGAGATGTTAAGTTCTATTCTCCATTGGGAAATATAGTGACGAAATATTTTACGATGTGGTGGATATGGACATATGTTATTTGCTATTTGGAAGATCATTGGGAAAAGTAATCAATAAACTTTAGAGAAAGGGGGAGTGAAATTTACTTTGCCACGTAATTTACAACAAAAAGGTAACTCGTTGATGCAAAAAAACTTTCTTACTGTAACTCATTATTTTGAGGCAGAGGCAAAAGAGACATGACAGATTTTCACATTGGTGTCAAAACAAAAAATCTTGTGGTAACAAAGTTGGAAATATTCCAGAGCTGTTAAGCCCATTAATTTCTGAATTAAAAGAGGTGATGCTCGAAAAAGATCCTGATGGATTACCACCTATAAGAGATATCCAACATTGTATTAACTTGATTCCAGGAGCTATTTTACTAAATCTCTCTTATTATCGAATAAGTCCCAAAGAGAGTGAGATTTTGAAAAAAATAGTGGAGGAGTTGTTGCGCAAGGGACATATCCAAGAGAGTTTGAGTCTGTGTGCTGAACCTGCTTTTTAACACCAAAGAAAGATGGAACTTGGAGGATGTGTGTGGATAGTCGTGCCACCAATAAAATTACGGTGGGATATAAATTTCCAATGTTGAGGCTTGATATATGTTGGATATATTACATGGGTCTAAATGGTTTACTAAGCTGGATTTGAAGAATGGGAACCAGCAGATTCGAATCAGGCCGAGATATGAATGGAAGACTGCATTTAAAAAATAAGGCTTATTTGAGTGGTTGGTGATGCCTTTTGGACTTTCTATTTCGCCGAGCACCTTTGTACGTCTAATCACCAGTAACTAAAATGCTTTATTGGTAAATTTGTGGTTGTTTACTTTGACGATAATTTGATCTATAGTCAGACAGAAGAGAAGCATGCCTCACATTTACGAGAAGTTTTAACAATACTCCGAGAATACAAGTTCTATGTTTATCATAAAAAGTGTAGTTTCATGACCAAAAAATTGTTAATTTTGGGTTATATTGTTGGTGCTAATTGAATTCAAATAGAAGATGTCAAAATAAAAGAAATTTGGTATGGGCCTACAACTAGAACGGTTTTAGAGGTTCGTAGCTTTGATGGGCTTGCAACTTTCTATAGGGCGCTTCATCAAAGATTTTAGCACTATAGCGTCACCTATTATGGAATATACGAAGAAATAAAAGTTTAACTGGAGTGAAGAGGCAGATACCAGTTTTTCTATATTAAAGCAAAAATTATGTATTGCACCTTTTTTTAGCTTTACTAAGTTTTGAAAAGTTGTTCGAGGTTGATTGTGATGCTAGTGGTGTGGGGATTGGTGTTGTTTTATATCACGAACACAAGCTTATATATTATTTTAGTGAGAAGCACAGTGACGCGAGGCAAAAGTTGAGTAACTATTATATAAAATTCTATTCAGTTGTGCAAGCTTTGAAAGTATCAGAGCACTATCTTGTGGGTAAAGAATTTATTCTTTATTATGATCACGAAGCTTTAAAATATTTGAACAGCAGAAACGGATTAGTAAAGACATGCACACGATATTGTGGCTAATGCCCTAAGTCATCGAGAAAGAATGTTAGTCACGTTGCAACAAGAAATTATTGGGATTGAAGGTTTAAAATATTGTTACGTTGGTGATGAGGACTTTGGAAATATTTAGGGGAGTTGCACTACCGGGCACCTTTCACGTGATTTTTATGTTCATGATGGATTTTTAATGCATGGCAATCAGCTTCATCTTGCTCGAACATTTTTACAAGAAGAGGTCATTTAGGATTTGCATGGGGGAGGGCTTGCTAGCCATCTTGAAAGGGATAAAACAATCACAGCGGTTCGTGAATATTTTTTTAGCCGCATTTACTTCGAGATATTACAAGGTATGTGGAAAATTTGTTATATTTGTTAAACTTCGAAGGGAAGTCTAAAAAAGAGGTTAATTATTAGTATCTGCTCATGGTGTTGTCTTTGCTCTTTTGATGTCTGGTGTTTGTGTTGCATTTAGCCGGCGTAATCCTTTTTCTTAGATCATCATCATGAAATACATGTTAAAGAAGACCTATTCCCAAAATGAGAGATTGATTTTAAACTTTTTATCCTCAGTAATTTCTTTACTCATGCAATCCCATCAAATGGTGATAGATCCATTCAAAATGGTCACCCATATGTTGGCTTCCTTGTTTTTGAATCAGAGTTACTGAAATGGTGTAGTTTTCTCCAAATTGATAATGTAAATGCTAAAGCACTCACTTTTTCTGCCCAACATAGATAAGAATATAACTTATTTTGTTTATTCTTAAATAAGGAAAATTAGGGCTATAATTCTTCACATAGAATGATCCTTAATTCTGATATGAATTTTTTTTATTTCCCATATTGAAATCAGCATCTACAAGGTCCTTGAACTGAGTAACTACACCATGTTGTACTCCATATGTGGTACAGATGTGCAAGGCATAAAGACCAGGCATGGTTTTATTATGTATAACTAGCTATATTATTAATGACAGATGATACTCCCAATCCCTAAGAATATTTATTTAAATTATTTTAAATTAACTATAATACAATCATTGTATCATTTTTTTAATAATTACAACATCATGATTTTTTTACATAATATCGTTATCTAATATTACAAGGTCAAATAAATACTTCAAAAATTTAAAAAAAGTAAAAACATATTGTATTTGTGCCCTAGGTACGGTTACAATACAATAGTTAAAATTAAAACAACCTTCCAACAATTATATTATTTTATCATAAACAGTTTGAGCTCGACTCCTTAAAAGTTATGTTCAGCTCAGTTCGTTAAGAGCTCGATCTTGAACTCGAATAACAAAAATGTTCGTTAAACTTTTCGAGCCGAACTATAACATGTTCAAACTAGAGAACGACTCAAAATTAATATTTTCCTCGTATAATTTTAAAGTGTGCGTTCTTTCTTGAAAAGGCCATTTAATATACCAATTTGCCATAAAACACAGCAAAAAGAACATTACAACACAAATTGATATACAACAAGATATATAAATATGTATATGTATATAATTAGATATGTGCATCGTGGGAGATATAGAAAGATTGTAGATGATTATAGAGAACTAAGAGATGATAGAATGGCAAATGACTAAGTCGAGATACACTACAAGAAATTCGGCTAAATTCGACTGAATTTTTTAGGTCGAAAATAGCTATTTTCAACCAACCAGTTGTTAGTCGAACAAAGGCTAGTCGAAAATAAGGGGTGCGGTCGAATTTAGCTAAATTCGACCATACTAATTTCGACCGAATAAATTCGACTGAATAAATTCGACCAACTAAATTCGACCGAAATTGGTTGCAAAAACTCATCCCCAAATTTTTTTGACAAAATTTCAAAATTTCATAAAAATTCAAAACTCCCTCCCACAAATACTAAATTCGACCAAATCTGGTCGAAATTACTACGCTAAATTGGACCAAATATGGTCGAAACAAGTGTGCTAAATTCGACCAAATTTGGTAGAATTTAGTAAGCGCCACATTTTTAAAATATAGCAGCAATATGCAGCAGAATGCATTTTGTTGCTCAAATTTTTTGTTTGAAATTTTTTACTAGGTTTTCCGTAATGTAATATTATAAAATAATAACGGACACAATAAGAATTTTTATTTACTAATATTAAAATTACATAAATATGTAATATAGATTTTTAAATACCACAATTTCAATCCTCTAGTAACATATTGAAAATCAAATATTATAAAATTAACTCTCCCAAATGATAAACAAATTTGAAAAAAATTAAAAATAAACTTAAATTGTTCATATACATGAACTGATTAATACAAGTCTTATTTTACTTGTAAGTTTTCGGAAATGAATTTGTCGGAGGTAATGGCATATACTCTCGTCGGAGGTGATGAGTTGAACTCACCGGAATTGTTGTCAAATGGAGAATTCCCGAGAATTGGTGTGAATCGAATGATTTCACCGGAATTGGTTTAAATTA
>NW_027421197.1:0-4735 GCF_009905375.1 Apium graveolens | reverse complement strand
CTTATAGGTGCAAAGTGAATCTAATATGGTGAAAGTGACTTACATGGTTGATGAGGACCAAATTGTAGAACAAATTGACCTGTAAGAAAGTGGAACTAAGAGGTGGTAAAAGGATGTCAAGTTGGATGTATATGATGTTAACATGTTAATTATACAATAGATTATGTAAAGTGACTCATATAGGGTGCAAAATGATTCTAATATAGTGAAAAGTGACTTACATGGTTAATTAGAACCAAAATGTGGACCAAAATTGACTTGTATGAATGTGGCACTAAGAGGTTGTAAAAGGATTTCTAATTGCATGTAAATGATGTTAACATGTTATTTGTACCAATATATGACGGCAAGTGACTCTTATAAGGTGCAAAGTGACTCAATATGGTGAGAACTCACTTACATGATTGATTAGAGCCAAAAATGGCCCAAAATTGACTTGTAGGAAAGGTATACAAAGAGGTGGTTAAAGGATGTCTAATTGCATGTACATGATGGTAACATGTTAATTTTATCAATATTGTGGCAAGTGACTCTTATAGGGTGCAAAGTGACTCTAATTGGTGAAAAGTGACTTACATGGTTGATTGAAGCCAAAATGCTGAACAAAATTAACTTGTATGAAAGTGGCATTAATAGGTGGTAAAAGGATGTCAAATTGGATGTATATGTTATTAAATTGTTAATTGTTGTATATATTGTGGAAAGTGACCCTTATAAGTTGCAAAGTGACTCTAAATGGTGAAAAGTACCTTACATGGTTGATTAGAACCAAATGTGGAACAAAATTGACCGTATGAAAATGGAATTAAGAGGTGGTAACGGATGTATATAATGCTAACATGTTAATTATACAAATAGATTGTGTAAAGTGACTCATATAGGGTGCAAAATGACTCTAATATGATGAAAAGTGACTTACATGGTTAATTAGAACCAAAATGTGGACCAAAATTTACTTGTATGAATGTGGCACTAAGTGGTTGAAAACGGATTTCTAATTGCATGTATATCATGTAACATGTTAATTTTATCAATATATGGTGGCAAGTGACTCTTATAGGGTGTAAAGTGACTCTAATATGGTGAAAAGTGACTTACATGGTTGATTAGAGCCAAAATGTGGAACAAAATTAACTTGTATGAAAGTGGCATTAATAGGTAGTAAAAGGATGTCGAATTGGATGTATATGATGTTAACATGTTAATTGTTGTATATATGGTGGAAAGTGACTCTTATAAGGTGCAAAGTGACTCTAATATGGTGAAAAGTGACTTACATGGTTGATTAGGACCAAATTGTAGAACAAAATTGACCTATATGAAAGTGGAACTAAGAGGTGGTAAAAGGATGTCAAGTTGGATGTATATGATGTTAACATGTTAATTATACAAATAGATTGTGTAAAGTGACTCATATAGGGTGCAAAATGATTCTAATATGGTGAAAATTGACTTACATGGTTAATTAGAACCAAAATGTGGCCCAAAATTGACTTGTATAAATGTGGCACTAAGTGGTTGTAAAAGGATTTCTAATTGCATGTACATCATGTTAACATGTTAAGTGTACCAATATATGATGGCAAGTGACTCTTATAAGGTGCAAAGTGATTCTATATGGTGATAAGTCACTTACATGATTGATTAGAGCCAAAATGTGGCCCAACATTTACTTGTAAGAAAGGGGTACCAAGAGGTGGTTAATGGATGTCTAATTTCATATATTAACATCTTAATTTTATCAATATATGGTAGAAAGTGACTCATATAGGGTGCAAAATGACTCTAATATGGTGAAAAGGACTTACATGGTTAATTAGAACCAAATGTGGTCCAAAAATGACTTGTATGAATGTGGCACTAAGAGGTTGTAAAAGGATTTCTAATTGCATGTACATGATTTAACATGATATTTGTACCAAATATGACGGCAAGTGACTCTTATAAGGTGCAAAGTGACTCTAATATGGTGAGAAGTCACTTACATGATTGATTAGAGCCAAATATGGCCCAAAATTGACTTGTAGAAAAGGGATACCAAGAGGTGGTTAAAGGATGTCTAATTGCATGTACGTGATGTTAACATGTTAATTTTATCAATATATGGTGGCAAGTGACTCTTATAGGGTGCAAAGTGACTCTAATTTGGTGAAAAGTGACTTACATGGTTGATTAGAGCCAAAATGCTGAACAAAATTAACTTGTATGAAAGTGGCATTAATAGGTGGTAAAAGGATTGCAAATTGGATTCATATGTTGTTAACATGTTAATTGTTGTATATATTATGGAAAGTGACTCTTATAAGTTGCAAAGTGACTCTAATATGGTAAAACGTGACTTACATGGTTGATTAGAACCAAAATGTGGAACAAAATTGACCTGTATTGAAGTGGAATTAAGAGGTGATAACGGGATGTATATGCTAACATGTTAATTATACAAATAGATTGTGTAAAGTGACTCATATAGGGTGCAAAATGACTCTAATATCGTGAAAAGTGACTTACATGGTTAATTAGAACCAAAATGTTGACCAAAATTGACTTGTATGAATGTGGCACTAAGTGGTTGTAAAAGGATTTCTAATTGCATGTACATGATGTTAACATGTTAATTGTACCAATATATGATGGCATGTGACTATTATAAGGTGGAAAGTGACTCTAATATTGAGAAGTCACTTACATGTTTGATTAGAGCCAAAATGTGGCCCAAAATTGACTTGTAAGAAAGGGGTACCAAGAGGTGGTTAAAGGATGTCTAATTGCATGTAGATGATGTTAACATGTTAATTGTATCAATATATGGTGGCAAGTGACTCTTATAGGGTGCAAAGTGACTCTAATATGGTGAAAAGTCACTTATATGGTTGATTAGAGCCAAAATGTGGAACAAAATTAACTTGTATGACAGTGGCATTAATAGGTGGTAAAAGGATGTCGAATTGGATGTATCTGATGTTAACATGTCAATTGTTGTATATATGGTGGAAAATGACTTTTATAGGGTGCAAAGTGACTCTAATATGGTGAAAAGTGATTAACATGGTTGATTAGAACCAAAATGTGGACCAAAATTGACTTGTTAAATGTGGCACTAAGAGGTGGAAGGATTTCTAATTGCATGTACATGATGTTAACATGTTAATTGTACCGATATATGATGGCATGTGACTCTTATAAGGTGCAAAGTGACTCTAATATTGTGAGAAGTCAATTACTTGTTTGATTAGAGCCACAATGTGGCCCAAAATTGACTTGTAATAAAGGGGTACCAAGAGGTGGTTAAAGGATGTCTAATTGCATGTACATGATGTTAACATGTTAATTGTATCAATATATGGTGGAAAGTGACTCTTATAGGGTGCAAAGTGACTGTAACATGGTGAAAAGTGACTTACATGGTTGATTAGAGTCAAAATGTGGAACAAAATTAACTTGTATGAAAGTGGCATTAATAGGTAGTAAAAGGATGTCGAATTGGATGTATATGATGTTAACATGTTAATTGTTGTATATATGGTGGAAAGTGACTCTTATAAGGTGCAAAGTGACTCTAATATGGTGAAAAGTGACTTACATGGTTGATTAGAACCAAAATGTGGAACAAAATTGACTTGTATGAAAGTGAAATTAAGATGTGGTAAAAGGATCTGAAATTGGATGTATATGATGTTAACATGTTAATTGTACAAATATATGGTGGAAAGGGACTCATATAAGGTGCAAAATGACTCTAATATGGTGAAAAGTGACTTACATGGTTAATTAGAACCAAAATGTAGACCAAAATTGACTTGTATGAATGTGGCACTAAGAGGTGGTAAAAGGATTTATAATTGCATGTACATGTTGTTAACATATTAATTGTAACGATATATAATGGCAAATGACTCTTATAAGGTGCAAAGTGACTCTAATATGTGAGAAGTCACTTGCATGTTTGATTAGAGCCAAAATGTGGCCCAAAATTGACTTGTAAGAAAGGGGTACCAAGAGGTGGTTAAAGGATGTCTAATTGTATGTACATGATGTTAACATGTTAATTGTATCAATATATGGTGGCAAGTGACTCTTATAGGGTGCAAAGTGACTCTAATATGGTGAAAAGTGACTTACATGGTTGATTAGAGCCAAAATGTGGAACAAAATTAACTTGTATGAAAGTGGCATTAATAGGTGGTAAAAGGATGTCAAATTGGATGTATATGATGTTAACATGTTAATTGTTTTATATATGGTGGAAAGTGACTCTTATAGGGTGCAAAGTGAATCTAATATGGTGAAAAGTGACTTACATGGTTGATTAGGACCAAATTGTAGAACAAAATTGACATGTATGAAAGTGGAACTAAGAGGTGGTAAAAGGATGTCAAGTTGGATGTATATGATGTTAACATGTTAATTATACAAATAGATTGTGTAAAGTGACTCATATAGGGTGCAAAATGATTCTAATATGGTGAAAAATGACTTGCATGGTTAATTAGAACCAAAATGTGGACCAAAATTGACTGTTATGAATGTGGCACTAAGTGGTTGTAAAAGGATTTCTAATTGCATGTACATCATGTTAACATGTTAATTGTACCAATATATGATGACAAGTGACTCTTATAAGGTGCAAAGTGATTCTAATATGGTGATAAGTCACTTACATGATTGATTAGAGCCAAAATGTGGCCCAATATTTACACCAAGAGGTGGTTAATGGATGTCTAATTGCATATATTAA
>NW_027421196.1:0-44650 GCF_009905375.1 Apium graveolens | reverse complement strand
TAAGAAAGTAACCATAGTTACTTCACAAATAGTGAGCTAACCATAGGATGATCAGCAAGCTAGCCAAATAGTGTGCTAAGGAACCTAACACATGTTTAGCTTGTAAGCTAGCAAGCTACTTAATTTGTCCCCAAGATTGCAACAAGGAATAAAACCTAGGATTCTATACTAGGAAGAATAAAAATCAAGTGAAAGATATCATACCCCATTTCCTAGAAGCAACCAAGAGAAGCAAGCATAACCCCCCCCCTTCCACATTGCTTCATTCAGCCATTTCATCCAAGCCAAGAAATCCAATTCAAAATCTCAAGTTCTACCATGGTAAAATCATCCATATCTCAAGCTTCCTAAAAATTAAACTAAGGTAAGAAAAATTCTTTCATCTCTTTTTATCAAAGTTGATGGGTGAAATAAAATCAAGAAAGTCACTAGTGAATAGTATGAATAGTAACTCCTCTTTGGTTTCTTGATTTCCATGGGTTGGTTTCAGTTCCAAAAATCATACCAAGCACTTTCAAGACTCCTCATCCTCAAGAAATCGCAAGCTTTCAATAATGGTAAAAATCTTTGGCCCAACTTTATTTAAGATTCATTTTCAAGATCCATTTAGTATGTAGTTATAAACCTAGTTTTAGAAGTGGTAGTGATAAAATCTTGATATTTAGTTAAGTATATTTAAGTTTGTTGTTTTAGCCTCAAGAAACATGATGTTCTTGAGAGGCGGTTTGTGTGTTGATGATGAAATGAGATTGGTGTGGTTGTGTTAAGAGTTAGGGCGTAAACGAAACCCGATCGTAAAGTAATTTCGTTTAAAACCAACAAATCGTAACTTTAAGGTTCTGCAGAAATTCCGGAGATGTAAACTCCGGTTTCTGAAAACTAACCCTTTTTTTATGATAGACAATTTTATAAGAATGTTAGGCGCTTGAATCGCTTGATCCAATTACGGATCAAAAGTTATGGTGTTTTACTTAAAGTGATTACGCGACAAAAACTGCTACGAATTACGAACTTTGAAAAATATAAAGGGTCGACTTAAAAGTGTCATAAATCATGAAATTTTTACAGAGAGTAACATATGGTTCCTAACTGCCATAAAAAATTCAAGTAAAAATATGATTTTTCAGTTTTATAAAATATCGAAGCCGAGGCCACGCGATTAGAAATCTAGAATCCATAAGCGGAGACGACGACGAAATGAAAATGAACCTAAGATACTTAGAAAAATAAAGCGACCATGAGGTGAATAATGACTTAAAGGAATATAAGGGTAATACAAGTTGAGAGGGTGCATAATAAGTAGCACATGAGTACGAGTCGCCGTAAATTAGAACGGGACTAACGAAGCGAACTTGTGTTTATGGTTATAGATTTCCGAGCGGAACATAGGCATCCTCCACCTCGAGATACCAGGCAAGTTTACGAACCCAACTCTATTTTCTGTTATGTTGTGAAAGGATGTTTTACTATCATATCATAAATACCATTCTTGCCATGATACGTAGTTGCTGAATTTTCGCATAATGTAGCGATGTTGTACGATAATTATATATCGTAAATATGTAATTCCGCTTTAAGCGTGACGTATGAGTATAAGACCGAGAGTCGGTCGGGATTTAAGATGAAAACCGGATCATTTCGGTGATATTATTGGACGATTACAAGTCCATAACAAGTCCAAATAATGTTTTAAAGGGACTTAACGTCCACTTACGAAATATTAAAAATACCTCGAACTTTTACTAAAACGATTTCCCAAACGATCATATTCCCTCAACTATTTTATTGTTCGAATAATAAATACTATATACCATTCCTTTATTATGGGAGTAGTATACTCCAACGATTATTTCAAACCTGATTAAACATTAAAGATTATTAACTACGTACACATAAACTAGTTGGGGAATATTATTTTAATATTCTTTTAGAGAGTAAAATCATTCGAGGTTTATTATTTATTGATTATTATTTAATTAATTATTATTCATAAAGGGTTATTATTGATTTAAAAATCATAGATCCTGATTTAAAATATACTTCCTGATTTCGGAACATCATTCGAATAATTTCTGATCGCGGTGAATATTATCCCGACTTATTTTAATATTTGAATATAGTTTCAAGGAGAAAATTTTCCCCTTATTTAATTCTGTTGACAACGGTCAACTCACATCCTTAGTACTTCCTCCAAAAATCTCGGAAGTACGTATATACATATACACTTATATTTTAGTGAGATAAGTTGTTTCTATCAACAAGCAAAACGCTTGGGGAACTTTGATGTGGTTCGAGTTCTCGAGATTGATAGAATTCTTTAAAGGAAAAGGGAGGGTAGACTCTGGTACTATGTGTGCTAGATGGACTACCAAAGGTACTGCAGGCGAAGGTACTCTGTGTACTCAGGAACTTGTGAAGTATGTGTATACCCAAAAATGGGACATGTAGCCCGAATGCGGCAAGGGTGATAACCGGGATACGAATGTGTCGTCCTTCTACTAGTAGAAAAGGTTACTATTATCATATTACGATGATCATCTTATACTGTGGCTTCAACGGTGCCCTATTTCTTCCAATTAGAATTGTGATGCAATACCGTAACCAAGCCTAGGTGTGGGTTTCTATTAAGGTATTCGCAGGATATAAAAATCCCTAAAAGAACTGTTTTCATTAGAAGGTGTGTCTCACCAAGGGAAAACTATTTTCGAATAAAACATAATTATCACATATGATGTTTTACATAGGTTATCATATAGTCATTTCAATTGTACATTTTTATGTTGGGCATTATAGCTCACAATTATTCTAAATTAACATAACACAACAGTGAATCAAGATGCCTGCCATGAGAACCACAGCCCCGAAACGGGTAGGAAATGGCCAGCTGTCACAGTAGATTGTTTGGTGTTATACCACAGGTAGTTCGAATAAGCTGGATAGTTTTCAGTTATTTTTAGTTCGGCTTTTTATAGTATGACTTAGTAAGGTAATAAACAAGAAATATATTTGGTCGGAGAACCAGCCTTACTTAAAGGTTACTCTCGGTAAGACTTAATCACTTTTGGGTTGTAATAATTATCACTTGATGGTTGAATTACTCTAGTTATGAATGGTTCGTTTCCAAGATAATAACCTGTAAGTGTGTGTGTGTGTGTATGATAAGTGTGGGGTCGTGAAGCATGAGTATTTATATATTATAGTGTGAGTTGTGTGGTTGTAGTAGTTTAGATGGCATGGCCTCCGAGATTCCTTACCCCGGATTTTGGGGCGCCACAAGTATCAAAGCTAGCCATCAGTGCATAGCATGTTTCTTCATTTTTGGAATCAGTGGATTCATCCAATCCTGCTTGATGTAATCAAGACTTTGTTCTTCCCTTTGTCATGCTTGTGTCTTTTTGTTACTCTGTAGCAAAGTGACCAGGTTCATCACAGTTGTAGCACTTAATTTTCAACCTGTCGACTTTTCCGGCTTTAGAGTCCTTCCCTTCTCTTCTTCCTGATGACTTCCTTTTCTCCTTTAGTGAAATTTTCTTGAAGTTTCTATTCTTCTGAGACTTCCTGAATTGTATCTTCTTGAAGCCTTAGCTAGCAATGCAGCCATTTGCATGACATCAGAATTGTCATGTTCTCGTCAGTTTCAGAACCAGTATCATCATCAGGATTTGATGATGAATCATCAGTATCTGATTCTGGCAGATTGTCTTTTTTCTTGTAGCTTCAACTGACCTTTCTTTTGAAGCTTTAGCATTCACTTTCAAAGCAACTGATTTTCCCTTGTTATTTTTCCTCTCTTTCCTTTGCTGAACTTCCAGATCAGAGTTCTCAGCATGCCATAGACTTCATCCAGGGTGATTATTTCCAAATCATACTGATGTCATATGATTGAAGTCTGAGTCTCTCATTCCTCATTTAAGGCTCTCAGAAACTTGATGTTGAATCCTCCCGATCATACACTTTTCCCACCAAGGATAGGTTGTTGAGAAGGGTGAGAAACCTTTCATAGATGTCAGTGAGGCTTCATCAGGTTTGGACTCAAAATGTTCATATTTTGAATTAGAACAGCCCTTCTGTTCTTCTTGATGGCCATGGTTCCTTGACATGAGTTTCAAGGCATCCTAGATCTTCTTGGCAGTTTTGTAAGCTATAACCGTGTTTGACATCACAGAATCATGATTGTTATGCAAAATGTTTCTTAACTTGCATCTTTCAGCACATCTACTTTCTTTTCTGGTGTCCACTCACTCTTCTCCTTAAACTGATAGTGTTCAGCAATAGTAGGAGTTGCAGGCACCAGTTTTGTTGGCATGTAGGGTCCATAATTGATTACGTCGAGATAGTCTGGATCTGTAGCTCCAGGTGCATGAGTATCTTCTCCTTCATGTAGGATATTCATCATTTTTCAGAATGGGGATTTTAATACTTTCATACTTGTTTAGAGTCATGTTTAGATCGTTTCTGATTGTAAATTTATCAGTTTGCTCTGATACCAATTGTTGCACAGTAATGATATAATTATTTAAGGGGGTTGGATACAATTGTATAAATATTTCGATAAGTATAAAAATATAACAGTTCTTTATATTTCTGATAAAAACTGTTACAAACTCTCTCAAGAAATACTGATGTTCTTGAGAGCTGCTAGGTCGTACAATGCTCGAATTAATCCTATGTGATGACCTAAACTGTGTTTATATAATACACAGCTACTACAAATCAGTTTAGGATATGCATTATCAATTACTAATAGAAAATGATACATATCTTCAGCTGAATACATAAAGTCCAATCACTTAGAACGAAGAGATATCCATCTCTCAAAATAAGGAACATACTTAATCTTCACAACAGACTATCTTCAGATGATGATGTTCTGCAGATACTGATGATGCATTAAATCTTGATAGCACATCAAATCCTAATGATATCCAAAATAGTCATATCATGAGCTCCTCCTGATAATTGAGAATCAGCACGTAGCAAGACAATTTTCAGGAGAAGAGGTAATGGTCAATATAAATGACTCTGCGGTAGATAGGTGTATGCAGGTATCCTCAATTATCTTATCTCAAGGAGGGCATCTGAGTTGGATATTCTGATAAACAAAGTCAGAGTTGTGATTTATGAAGACATTTATTGCTAGCTGAACTGAAAATGCTCAAGTGGCTGCTTTTCCAGAAGCATACCTACAGCCAAGCAATGGAGTGTCATACATCTGTCCTACCACCAAACACTTTAAACGCTTTCAAATCCCTAAACAATGTGTCATGGTCAACAAGAATCTAATCATGACTTTGGAAATTGCTTCAAAGGTAAAGAAGAATAAGTATTTTGAAGATGAAGAGATGATTAAGCTATTGGGGAGATATCTAAGGGATGCTGAAGCCAACTTGCCCAAAACTTAAATCAACAAGGATAACTTGGATGATGATGAGCAGAAGAAAGATGATAAAAAAACCTTCTGGCTCAAATCCAAGTCAATCCAGTAGGTAAGGCAATTGGAAGCAAGAGGTGGAGAGAGGAAGGAAGATGAGAAGAAGGATGGTGAAAGTAAGAGGAGAGGTGAAAAAAGGAGCAAACAAAGACATGATGGCTCAGAACCACACCAAACCCTAAAAATCCAAACACAACTAACTCAACCTTTGGCTCAACCTTCAAAGTCAACTCTCTCAAACATCAAACCACCTCAAGCCTCTAAGCCCAAATTTTTATACAGACAAACTGCTAACTCTTTTCTAAAAATTCCAATCACCACAAGCCAAACATCTCTTAAGAAAATCTCAACCTTACCTTTTGTCAAACCATCACACAAAACTCATTTCAAGTCTGTTGGGAGAAAACCTAAGAAAGCTAAGCCTACTGAAAAAAGTTGAAGTTACTGAAAGGGCCATGGAATTGTTTCAAACAAAATGATTTTCTATCCTTAAAGAGGTACAGTTTAGATGAAGACTATTTTCAACAACTGACTGAGAAAATAGTTGGAGTCGGGTTGTTACTCTAAAGAGAAAGAATCTACTTTCAAGATGGGTCCTTTACTTTTCTAGGCAGCAATTTGATGGGACACACTCTCTCTCCAACAGAAATTAAGAGAGTGATAAGTTGTTGAAGGACAAGGATACTGCTGCAAGAGCATGAAGATCAGTTCTAGATGAATGGTTGATTACAAGGAAGGAGAGAGAAGAGAAGAGCAAGGAGTGAAGCAGAATATGAGGAGAAAAGGAGAAAGTATGATGAGGAGACTGAAATATATCAAAAGATCAGATAAACTTAAAGCAAAAGAGATGAGCAGAATCTCCAAAGATGGAAAATTATTAAATATAAAAGTTGGCTCATTTTCAAATTTCAGAATTGAAATGTTAGATGGTTATCCAAAGCAAGATAGACTCAAACTGATAGAAGCTCTAACAGGGACTCCAATCATAGAGGAACTTGAAATTCTTGTATATTTAAAAGACCTCATTAGAGCAAAATCAGAAGTACCAATCTTTTTCTAATGCTTGTTAATACTCAAACTCAAAATCATCTAATGTACAATTCTTGTAATTGTGTCAATTTTTATATTAGTCTTATTTTCCATTATAACTTGGGGTTAGTCTTGTTAAGGCATAAATTTATGTTAAGCAATTCTCACAAATTGGGGGAGATGTTGTGCAAGACATGCCTGTACAATAACAAGACTAAGTCAAATTGACAATTCTAAGTAAGTTGTATTGTAATCTTAGTTTCTATTTTATACTTGTAATATTTAAAGTCTATAAAAATGTTAAAAGAGCAGACTGGAGTCTTTTTCTTTAAACAGTATCAAGCCTAAGAATTCAATCTGGAAGAAGATCATGCCTCAGAAGAATTATGAAAAAGCTTGGAGTTGAATAAATCTGTTTGGGAAAATGTTTGTTAAGCGGCATTTATGTCCATTTATTATGTCCTATAAAGGCTTGAATTGGTGTTTTGTACTCCAGCTATTTGTGTTTTGATGTGTTTTGTAGTATTTTTGCATTTCAGGCTTATATCAGAAACTCAGGAGAATTGGCTTTGTTTTGATGCTAATTTGGTGTGTCAAGAAGATTGCTCGTGAAAAGACCAACTCAAAACAGCAAGAAAAGCAGAAGTTAGGATTTTCTCCATAGAGTCAGCGTGCCCGCGCTGTATTATAGCGCGCGCCCACGCCAGGATTGTAGAAGTGTAGCGCGGCGCTGTAGTAGCACGCGGCCGACCCGGGTCGAATTTCAGGAATCTGTTTCTACTCTGATTTTGATCCGAAAGACTTCTAATCTGCATGGGCTGATATATACATAACTTATGATCATTTTTCATAACAAGACGTACCGGAGCTTAAGTAGAAGGCGTAAGAAGACCATAGAGCACAATTCAACTAAGGCGAAGAGGATCTAGTTTATTCTTGTAATTCTTTATTTAAGTTGTAACTTTGGATGCTAGTTTCTTACTTGTAAATCTATAATGTTTCATACTTGGTTTATTATTTATTCAGTGTAAAGACTATGTTTAATACACCATGCTTTTATCGGAACCCACGTTGAAGATGAGTCCGATTATGGGCTAATCGTTATCGTGTGATTCTACCGGATTTACTTATGGATTTCTTTAGCTAATTTGTTTTGATGCCTTAGTGTGGGGTGATTGTATGATATCCTAGTATTGGTTGTGCTTATTCGTCTTATGAGTGTCGCGAACTTATAAGATAGCGTGTTAATCTTTAATGAAGCGAAAATGAATTTAGGGGTTTAGAACTTGCCATGCCACCATAGGTTCATGTATTTGATATGCATGATTCGTAGGTAATTTTAACCATCTTACTTTCCTTATGTAATCATGATAGATAATTGTGCATTAAATTGTTATATGTCAAATTATATAGACATATAGGGTCTCAATATAATTGGTGTATATTCAGCTTCTATCTCTTTTTTGGATGTTGGTAGTATGGTATTCGTGCAACGAAAGTTGGCGTTTATCAGTTTCGTGTAATCTGATTAGTGTCATCACCATTGCATGCTAAGGTTAAAATAAAAAGGCTATTGAATGAAGTATTTAATGAAGTTAGAATCTCATGTTTGTGTTATATACTAATCAATCCTTTTTAAATCTCTTAGTTAATGTTCTTTAGTATAATATCTTAGTTAATCGTAGTTATAAACAACCTCAATTTGTTATTCGTTTTAGCATTGGATAATAACCATACCATTGTTGCATAAGTGCATTGATTAAAATTTACTTAAACCGTCCTTGTGGGAATGAACTAGAATTAATTCTATATTGCGATCACGTATACTTGCGTGAATATTAGCGCGTGTTTTCATCCTAACAATTTTTTGGCGCCGCTGCCGGGGACTCGGTGTTAATATTAGTTTATGTGTTGTCATCAGTGTTCGTTAAAGTTCAATGACTCATATATTTACTTACTTGTTTCCTTGTCGTGTTCAGGTACTCTAGCGAGCGTGTATGCATACACGTTCTCGGTCTCGTAAGAGAACACTGGATCAAGGTGAGGAAGAAGTTGTAATAGTTAAGGAAGTTTTCGAGGAAGTTCTTGTCGAGGAGAAAGTTGAAGAAGAAGCACTTATTGCAATGGGAGAACCAGAAGCGAATCAGAAGGCTTTGATGGATTACTCTCAACCGAAGATTAATGATATTCAGTCTAGCATTATTCGACCAGCCATCTCGGCTAATACCTTTGAGATCAAGTTAAGCACGATTCAGATGATACAGAACTCAGTTTAGTTTGGGGGTTCTCCGACAGAAGACCCCAACACGCATATCAGAGATTTCATCGAGATCTGCGACACTTTCAAGTTCAATGGAGTTTCTGAAGTGACTATTAAGTTGTGGCTTTTCCCATTCTCTCTGCGGATAAAGCTAAGTGTTAGTTACATTCTCTACCACCAGGGTCTATCATCAAATGGGAGGATCTTGCTCAAAAGTTCTTAACTAAATTCTTTCCTATGGCAAAGACTGCTGCAATCAGGAACGCACTTACTCAATTTGCTCAACAATCTGGAGAATCTTTATGTGAAGCTAGGGATCGCTATAAGGAGATGTTTAGGAAGTGCCCTCACCATGGGATGCCTGACTGGATGATTATTAACTGCTTCTATAATGGTTTGGTTGCTACTTCTAGACCCATGCTTGATGCAGCATCAGGAGGAGCCTTGTGGGCTAAAAGCTATAATGAAGCTTATGAATTGATTGAACTGATGGCTGCGAATGAATACCAGAATCCTACTCAAAGACTATCTCAGGGCAACATAGCTGGAATTCTGGAGTTAGATGCAGCTACTGCTATAGCTCCTCAGCTTAAGGCTTGACGATGAAGGTGGATTCTTTGGTTTTTTATGGAGTTAATCAGATCACTAGTGTCTGTAAGCTTTGTGTTGTGCCCATGAGACGGAGTAGCGTGCTATTTTTAGTGAATCGGCTCAGTTCATGAGCAACTTTCAGAGGTCGCAGCAGCCTGTGCCAGCCACCTATCATCCTAACAACCGCAATCATCCTAACTTTAGTTGAAGCAATTCTCAGAATGCAGTTCAACAGCCTTATCAGCAGTATCCAGCAAAGTAGTACAACCCTCCTGGTTTTCAGCAACCGCAGTATGTACCAAGGCAACAATTCCAGCTGCAACAGTCCAATGAAAAATCTGAATTGGAAGAGTTGAGGCTCATGTGCAAGAGGCAAGCGGTTTCTATCAAGACCTTGGAAAATCAAATTGAACAAATTGCCAATACCTTGCTAAATCATCAACTAGATACACTCCCTAATGACACTGAAGTGCCAGGAAAGAGGGAAGCTAAGGAGCAGGTAAAGGCAATTACATGAGGTCTGGGAAGGTTGTAAATCCCGAACACTCTCAAGTTTCGGATGAAGAAGCTGTGGCTGAAGAAGAAGAAGTGAGGAAGATGAAGATGAAGGAACTAAGGAAGACTACTGTTAAACACACTCCTCCTGAGGGTAATACAGAGGAGAAGCAGATCTATCCTCCACCTCCCTTTCCTAAGAGGCTGCAGAAGAAAAAGCTGGATAAGTAGTTTGAGAAGTTTCTGGAGGTGTTCAAGAAACTTCATATCAACATACCTTTCGCTGAAGCTTTGAATAGATGCCTAGTTATGCGAAGTTTATGAAAGGTATTCTTTCTCAGAAAGTAAAGCTTAATGACTTAGAGACCATCGCTCTCACAGAGGAATGCATGTTGTGCTGCAACAGAAGTTACCTCTGAAGCTTAAAGATCCTGGAAGCTTCACTATTCCTTGCACCATCGGAAAAGTGTCATTTGACAAATGCTTATGTGACTTGGGAGCTAGTATCAATCTGATGCCTTGTCAATCGTCAAGAAGTTGGACCTACCTGATCCAAAGCCTACTTATATGACCTTGCAGTTGGCCGATCGTTCTATTACATACCCACGAGGCATTATAGAGGATGTTTTGGTCAAGGTTGATAAACTCATTTTCCTGCTGATTTTGTAATTCTTGATTTCAGGAGGATAAGAAGATTCCAATAATCTTGGGAAGACCATTCTTGGCTACTGGCCGAACATTGATTGATGTGTAGAAGGGGGTGAGCTTACTATTCGAGTGCTGGATCAGGATGTGACCTTCAATGTGTTCAATGCCATGAAATTCCCCACTGAAAATGAGGAGTGCTTAAAAGTGGAGTTGGTCGATTCTGTGGTTACTGCTGAACTTGATCAATTGCTAAGGCCTGATGCCATAGAAAATGCCTTGTTGGGGAATTCAGATAGTGAAGATGATGAAGGTGATGAGCAGTTGCAATTTCTGAATGCTACTCCTTGGAAGTGGAAGATGGATATGCCTTTTGAATCTCTTGGAATTGAGGAACTGAACAAATCTCCAAAACACCTCAAGTCATCTATTGAGGAGGCCCCTACATTTGAGCTTAAACCATGGACTGAACATTTAAGGTATGATTTTTTAGGTGATGCATCTACTTTGCCAGTTATTATTGCATCTGACCTTTCAGGTAGTGATGAGGAGAAGCTCTTAAAATTATGAGAGAGTTCAAATTGGCAATTGGATGGACTATAGCAGATATTAAGGGAATCAACCCTTCTTATTTCTTGCATAAAATTCTGCTAGAAGAAGGTAGCAAGCCTACTGCTGAGTAGCAGAGAATGTTTAATCCGATCATGAAAGAAGTTGTGAAGAAGGAAATTCTCAAATGGCTAGATGCAGGGATCATCTATCCCATTTCTGGCAGTTCTTGGGTGAGTCTAGTTCATTGTGTGCCGAAGAAGGGAGGTATCACAGTTGTTGCTAATGAGAAGAATGAGCTCATTCCTACTCGAACAATCACGGGTGGAGAGTTTGCATGGACTATAGAAAGCTGAACAAGGCCACGAGAAAGGATCACTTTCCTCTTCCTTTTATTGATCAGATGCTTGACCTGTTGGCTGGGCATGAGTACTACTGTCTTCTGGATGGCTATTCGGGCTATAATCAGATTTGCATTGCTCTAGAAGATCAGGAAAAGACTACTTTCACTTGTCCATTTGGTACTTTCACCTTCAGAAGAGTTTCTTTTGGTTTATGTGGAGCACTTGCCACATTTCAAAGATGCATGATGGTTATCTTCTCTGACATGATTGGTCAGAATATGGAGGTGTTTATGGATGATTTCTCTGTATTGGTGATTCTTTTGATGAGTGCTTGCAGAATCTTGGCGCAGTTCTTAAAAGGTTTGTTGAGACCAATCTGGTTCTCAATAAGGTATCTAATAAGGGTCTTGAGGTGGACAAAGCCAAGGTGGGGGTCATTGAAAATCTTCCTCCACCAATTTCTATTAAGAGAGTTCGCAGCTTTCTTGGTCATGCGGGTTTCTATAGGCGGTTCATCAAGGACTTCTCTAAAATCTCTAAACCCTTGTGAAATCTTCTAGAGAAGGATGTCCCATTCAATTTTGATGACTAGTGCCTAGCTGCTTTTGAGTTCTTGAAGAAGAGTTTGATCACGGCACCTGTCATAACTACACCTGATTGGAATGAACCTTTGAGATGATGTGCGATGTAAGTGACTATGCAGTTGGAGCAGTTCTTGGGTAGAGAAAGAACAACATATTTCATGTGGTCTACTATGCTAGTAAGAGCCTCAATGGTGCTCAACTGAATTATACTACTACTGAGAAAGAACTTTTGGCCATTGTCTATGGTTTTGAGAAGTTTCGATCTTATTTGTTTGGGACGAAGGTGACAGTTTTCACTGATCACGCTGCAATTCGATATCTCATCTCGAAGAAGGACTCAAAGCCTAGATTGATTAGATGGGTTCTTTTGCTTCAGGAATTTGAATTAAAGATCAAGGACATAAAAGGTACTGAGAATCAAGTCATTGATCATCTCTCGCGTTTGGAAGACCCAAGTACAACTTCACAGGATAAGACATTGATAAATGAGTCTTTTCCCGATGAGCAGCTGTTTGGGGTACAAGAAGAAGAACCGTGGTTTGCAGACATTGTGAACTACCTTGTGAGCAATATCATGCCTCCGGATTTATCTTATGCTCAAAAGATGAAGTTTCTTCATCAGGTGAAGTGGTACATGGGATGAACCATATCTTTAGGCAAGGAGCTGACCAAATATCAGGAGATGTATTTCATACAGCGAAACGGGAGGGGGGATCTTGCAAGATTGTCATTCGACTATTTATGGAGACCACTATGATGGAGAGAAGACAACAGCTCGTGTCCTTCAAGCGGGATTCTTCTGGCCTACATTGTTTAAGGATGCACATCAGTTTGTTTTTAAAGTGCGATCGATGCCAGCGTGTAGGCAATATGTCCAAGAGGGATGAGATGCCTCTTAATGTGCTTCTCGAGGTTGAGGTCTTGATGTTCAGGGAATCGACTTCATGGGGCCGTTTGTCTCATCTTGTAATAATCAGTATATCTTGGCAGTTGATTATGTATCGAAATGGGTGAAAGTCAAGGTTGTGCCGATAAATGATGCGAAGGTAGTGCTTAATTTTCTTCATAAGCAGATATTCACACGATTTGGGACTCCCAGAATCATAATCAGTGACGAGGGATCTCATTTCTGCAATCGCAATTTCACTGCTATAATGTAAAGGTATAATGTAAATCATCGCATTGCTACATCCTACCATCCTCAGACTAATGGTCAAGCTGAGGTGTCTAATAGAGAGATCAAGCGTATACTAGAGAAAGTTGTGTATCCATCAAGGAAGGACTGGTCTTTGAAGCTTGATGAAGCTGTTTGGGCATATAGAACAGCATACAACACTCCGTTAGGTATGTCGCCATTTCAGTTGGTGTACGGTCATGGTTGTCATTTGTCTGTGGAGCTCGAGCATAAATCGTATTGGGCTTTGAAGAAGTTAAACCTTGATTTGGATGCAGCTGGTAAAAAAGAATGCTTCAATTGAATGAACTCAATGAATTTCGACTTCAAGCGTATGAAAACAACAAAATATATAAGAAGAAAGTCAAGAGGTGGCACGATAGGGGTCTAGTGCTCAAATTATTTATGCCGGGGCAGCAATTTATTTTGTTCAACTCTCGTCTCCGTTTTTCCTGGAAAATTGAAGTCGAGGGGGTCCAGGTCTTTCATAATCAAAACCATGTTTCTGCATGGAGCTGTGGAGATTTTGAGAATGATCTAGGCCAAGCATTCAAGTGAATGGATAGAGTTGAAGCACTACTATGGGGATACGAAAACCGTGAGGTGGTTAGTGCTGTTTTATTGTCTACCTGATCTCAAGATTTACGTCAAGCTAATATAAACCAAGCGCTTTTTGGAAGGAAACCCAAGCTTGTTGTACATTAGTAGATAGAGGAAGAAGGAAAAAAAGAAAAACACAAAAAAATCAGAAAATCAAAAATTCAGTGCCAACTACAGTAGCACGGCGCGCGCGCTGGGTCCCTGGTTCTAAAAAAAATATTAAACAGAAATTCGGGAATTTGAAGGCAAAATCAATTCCTACCCAAATTTTACTCTCCCACATCCTATATTTCCCTCTCCAAATCAAACCCATTATTCCCATAATCAATTCCCACTCCTTTTCCATAACTAATCTCTCCCAATCTCCTATATACATACACTTATACACAACTCCTCCATCACTTCTCAAACTCTCAAACACACAAATCTTTCTTATAAACTTATATTCTCTCAAGCTTATTCAATATCAATGGCACCAAAAAGACAACGAACCCAAGTTAGCAGCAGCACCACTGATTCTTCAAGTGCTAGGGGTGTGAGGCCTGGTTTTGAACTCCCGAGGCTGAGGCAGAGTATACGAGACTACTTTCGAAGCCTATACCCAAGGAGCGTGGTTTTCTGCCATCACGGAAAGATGGTAAGTTGTTGGAGATGATCTTGGAGATGGGCTGGGTTGCTTTTTGCGAGACACCCGCTGCTATGCGCATGAGTGTGGTGCGTGAGTTCTATGTGAATGTTAAGGCGGGGAAGAACGGTTTCACGGTGGTTAGGGGAATGACGGTGGAGTATAGTGTTGAGGCTATTCATAGGGCGATTGAGCATCCCGAGAGGAGGCCAGAACAGGAGAATTGAAATGAGAAGACGTCGGAGGAGTTAACTTGGATTTGATTGTTGCTATCCTGTGTGTACCTGAGACTCATTGGAAGTTCAAGAAGGGCACGAACGAGTATGCCACTTTCCATGCATCGTGCATGAACAGGTTTGCACATGCATGGAATTCTTTTATTTGTGCTAACATCATTCCATCTTCTCACGTGCATGATGTTACTATGGAGCGTGTGCATGTTTGTTGTAGTGGATTCTTCAGGGAGACTATGTGGATCTTGGGATGGTGATTCATCAGGGTATTCTGAGGTTCTTGCGAGGGAGTACTACAGGTTCGATACCCTATGCGTCCATAGTGATGAAGCTGTATGTTGCAGCTGCTGTGTGAGACTCATTGGCCCACACATGAGCAGCTGCAGCTCCCGAGTGCTCCGGTTGATAGTTCGACACTGTTGAGTATGCATGAGTGATATGATGGTAAGCCCGATCCTAAGGGGCTTGGATATTCTTATGACCATCTGCCAGGTGGAAGGCCAGCTCCTCAGGCATATGCCGGTAGCACAATGCAGGCGAGTAGAGCAACTTGAGAGAGCTGAGTTGGGTGAGGAGGTCGGTCCTTCGGGATCACAGCAGCAGCAGGAGGAAGCACAGGGCAGTGAGTGTTAGGATGAGTTCAACGCAGTATAGGCGCTTGTTGAGGAGGATGGATGTGATGATGATATCCATAGTCGCTTTGCACATCACCTTATCCAGGCATTGGGGAATGCATTCAGAGCCACAGGAGTTGACATCCGGTGGCCAGTATTCGGTGAGAATTTGTATATCAGCCTCCAGACACTCCTGACACTCCACCCCTTGAGGGTGATGAACCTGATTCTGAGTAGGTATTCCTGAATCCTTGCTATTACCTTCATTGAGGACAGTGAATATATTAAGTTTGGGGGTAGTAGTTAAGGATTATATGTTTTTGTGTGAGTCGCATATAGTTTGCATATTCATGCTAGTTTAGTTCATATAGTTGCATATTTTCCAGGTGGTAGTTTTTTTTTGTAGTTTTTTTATTATGATAGTTTGTTCATATTGTTTCATGAATTTGTATTATAACATGATCCCTTAGATATTTTTCCGATTGATTTGTGATATTAATGCTAGTGTAGTGATGTCGTGCTTAATGACGTTAAGTCTTACCGAGTTGATTTGCATGCTAGAGACAATTGTATTTCACTAAGTCTAATAGGTTGCTTGAGTGCTAGATCATGGTCATGGTTTGTTTGTTTGTCGAGGTTTAATCGCTTGTTTATATTTAGAATTTAGGATATTCTCCTAATGATAAATTAACATGGATATTTAAAAATTGGAGAAAATTGGATTCCATTGCTAGTTGTTGTGGCTAGGTGTCAAATGGCTAGTAGCCGACTCATTTTATATGAGTAGTCTAGGGTTGAACGAGATGGAGCGAAACACACTCGTTCAGAAATTATGTGAAAAGAAACAAAAAGAAAAAATTGTGTTTATGCATAATTGATCACGAGTGGGCTCTTTAATACTCGAGTTATTAAGTTCTTAGGGGACTTTGTGCCTAGTGACCTAAGGCTTTTTAAAGTCTGGGATCCGCTAACCTAACGCTCGCTACATGGATATTATTGTAAAGTCTTTTGTGAACCTCACTCTGCACGGTCGAATAAGCATATTGTGTTGTTTATGTGTTGAGATAAAAGCATGTATCCATGTATAACTCCGATATAAGAATTGAAGTGTTATAAGTTATTTGAGTTTAGATTTTATTCTATTTATAATCTTGTGATTGTCTTGGTGAGTAGTGAGTCATGATTATTGATCTAGTTGCGATAGTATATCTGTAAGCATTTGCACACACGCACGTTTCTGGCTTGTAAGTTGATTTGTGGGATTTGATTGATCTTTGTGCGAATAATTGCATTTGTTGAGATGTTGCTTGTCGGTTGGTTAAGTTATTCTATGGGGATCGTTGCATTCATATAGTTTGCATTCATGTATTTTTATTCCTTATTCTTTGAGTCTGTTTATGCTTGAGGACAAGCATCGGTTCAAGTTTGGGGGGTGCTAAGTGGCATTTATGTCCATTTATTATGTCCTATAAAGGCTTGAATTGGTGTTTTGTACTCAAGTTATTTGTGTTTTTGATGCGTTTGTAGTATTTTTGCATTTCAGGCTTATATCAGGAACTCAGAGAATTGACTTTTTGATGCTAATTTGGTGTGTCAAGAAGATTGCTCGTAAAAAGACCAACTCAAAACAGCAAGAAAAGCAGAAGTTATGATTTTCTCCAGAGAGTCAGCGTGCCCCCTCTGTAGTAGCGCGCGGCCGCACCAGGATTGCAGAAGTGCAGCGCACCCGGCTGTAGTAGCACGCGACCGTGCCGGGTTGAATTCCAGGAATCCTGTTTCTACTCTGATTTTGATCCGAAAGACTTCTAATCTGCATGGGCTGCTATATACATAACTTATGATCGTTTTTCATAACAAGATGTACGAGAGCTTAAGGAGAAGGCGTAAGAAGACCATAGAGCATAATTCAACCAAGGCAAAGAGGATCTAGTTTATTCTTGTGATTCTTTATTTTAAGTTGTAACTTTGGATGCTAGTTTTCTTACTTGTAAACCTATACTCTTATTCGTACTTGGTTTTATTATTTATTCAGTATAAAGACTATTTAATACACCATGCTTTCATCGGAACCCACGTTGATGATGAGTCCGATTATGGGCTAATCGTTATCGTGGGGTTCTAGCGGATTTACTTATGGATTTCTTTAGTTAATTTATTTCGATGCCTTAGTGTGTGGTGATTGTATAATATCCTAGTATTGGTTGTGCTTATTCATCCTATGAGCGTTGCGAACTTATAAGATAGCGTGTTAATGTCTAATAAAGCAAAAGTGAACTTAGGGGTTTAGAACTTGTCATGCTAACATAGGTTCATGTATTTGATATGCATGATTCGAAGGTAATTTTAACCATCTTACTTGCCCTATGTAATCATGATAGATAACTTGTGCATTAAACCGTTATGTTGTCAAATTCTATAGATATATAGGGTCTCAATATAATTATTGTCTATTCAGCTTCTATCTCTTTTGTGGATGTCTGGTAGTATGGTATTCGTGCAACGAAAGTTGGCATTTATCAGTTTTGTGTTATCTGATAAATGTCATCACCATTGCATGCTAAGGTTAAGAACAAAAAGGCTATTGAATGAAGTATTTAACGAAGTTAGAATCTCATGTTTGTGTTATATAGTAATCAATCCTTTTTAAAACTCTTAGTTAATGTTCTTTAGTATAATATCTTAGTAAATCGTAGTTATAAACAACCTTAATTTTTTATTCATCTTAGCATTGGATAATAACCATACCCATTGTTGCATAAGTACATTGATTAAAATTAACTTAAACTGGTCCCTGTGGGAACGAACTAGAATTATTTCTATATTACTTGCGATCACGTATACTTGCGTGAATATTAGCTCGTGTTTTCATCCTAACAATGTTATAAGTCAAGGTCTCTACAAGTCACAAATTTATTGTTATAGAGAAGTCATTTTAGAACTCCAGAATGACTTATAGAGAACTCAGGAAAGCTACTAGAGAACTCAGAGATATCGACAAGTCGAATTGAAGACATGAAGATTGAAGATATCGATAAGTCAATTCTTCACTAGAGAACTCAGAGTTATCGACAAGTCAACAATCATTAGAGAACTCTGAGTTATCGACAAGTCAAATTCCACTAGAGAATTCAGAGATATCGATAAGTCAAAGTGAAGATATGAAGTGGAGAGATCTCGACAAGTCAAATTCTCTTTTAGAAAACTCAGAGACCTCTACAAGTCAAATCAACAATAGAGTAATTAGAGATCTCGATAAGCCAATATACTTATCAAGATGTCAAGTTCTCTATATGGTTAACTGGAGATCTCGAGGTAAAATCTCAAAGTACAAATTGCAGACCAGTTCAATATCCAAGATTAACAATCAACAAACAATCCAACCAGTTAGATTGACAAGTCTACAAAAAGCCGCTTGAAGAGTGTGCAAGATCAAGGGAAAAGATTAACTGACAAAGGAATATGCAAAGTTAACACAATATGCAAAGATATGCTAAGTCAGAAATGGAAGATATACTTTTCCTAAAATAGAAATGATTAGTGACAGTTTAGTAAAGTGAATAGCATCTCTTATTGTACACTGTGTAAACCAGCAGTTAACTAAAATATAAAGTTAACACTGGTCCTTAGTTAGTAAGTAACAATTAGATCAAGAATTTTTGTATTCTCTTAAGATTGAAGCTAAGCTCTTTAACAACAAAGAGCCTAGAAATTTTGTAGCAAATATTCTTAATTTTAATATAAAATTAAGTAAGTTTTAAAAGATCTGTGTTATTCATAGCTGCATGTTTAATTTCTGTTATAACACATCTTACTACAAGATTTGGTTTACTGTGTTCAAAACCAATTTAGTTCAAGAAAAGCCTAAAAACACTAAAACACCTTCATCCCCCGTGTATAATTCATTACCTAATACAATATGCATTCGGTCATGGGTTTGAATGTTATATGTCGTATCTTTTTTATTTATGCAAAATCACCTAAATTTGTCTTAGCAAAGTATCGAACCAGTGACCCCTTTTTTAGAATTTCATGTCAAAACTGTTGTGTTAAATTGAGTTTTAAGTTTGTTTTAAAATTCTTATTAGTTAAATCATAATTTTCCTTTAACTTATTTTTTATTTTAATTTTTAAGTAAATAAAAATTTAGTTTGAATTATTTATATGACTCAATTTTGTTAGGTTTTGTAATTTTACGTATAGGTATGTATTTAGTTACAATCTCGTCTGAACGAACTAACCCGACCCTTTTTGGTAGATTAAACGGCTTAAAAAATAAATACGTGGTTGGTTAAAAGGGTTGGTTATGCGTTTTATGTTTTTTCTGCCAACCCAACTTGAATTATATTTTATATTTTCTTCTACTACTTAATATGTATTTATATCTTATCTCTAGTTATACTCTGTACAAAATATTACACTTATATTTGTAATTTTGTAATTAGATATTATGCGTACACATGGTACTACAATATAATCAACATTACTAAAATTATATTGTTAATCAAAAATAAAATACTAAAATTAACATTATAAATAATAAGTCTTTCAATTTTTATGTATACAATTATATTCAAATTTTGTAAACATATCTAACTTCTTCAAGTTAACCCGGCCGAATACAAAACGAAAATGAAGAGTTGGGTTGGGTTATTAGTTTATTTTCATTGTTTGGTTTGCAAAATTTCAAATTATTTTAGTTAGGTTTGATTGTAAAAACGGTTTCAACCCGACCAATCTGATCCGTGGACACCTAATATATATTTATGCAATTATAAATTAATCAATCACACACTACATTTTTCAAACACATATAATTTTAACTTCAAAATTTTAAAATAGGTGATATCGTAAAAAGCGGGAATCAAAGTTAATCTATGCCAACACCGTTAATGAATTAATTAGATGATTGAAGATTGATTGAATAATTAATCAAAAAACTATCTGAAATCAATTTTTAATATATATTCAATAAATTTATTAACTTAGTTATGCATATATAATTATCATGTGGTAAAATATATTTAGAAATATTATTTATTTTTAAGTTATGTTTGTTAATGTGGGATTAGATCTTATTTATAAATTTATATATATTATGTAATTGACTTAAATATGCCATTATTGATTTATGTATAAAAAAAAGGAAAAAGTAATGGAACCCCAGGATTTATTTTTATATAATACTAATTGATTGTATCGTATGTACACCATATAGTCCTCGATATATTTAATAAATAATCTATTATTTCGTAAAATCATATAAGTTTGCATATGTCCATATTCATGTCAAAATAAAAATTGGTTTAAAATTACTATAAAAAGTTAAAATAAATTTGAAAATGTTATTCTTTAATGTGTTTTTAATTATAGAATTATTTTAATACATATATAGGGTTCATTCGAGAAATATTTTTTGTTTATAAACAGACCCGTGTCTCGCACGGGTTTTACGCTAATTGTTCAAAATATTTAGTAAATTTATTTGAATTCATATTTATTAATTTTTTTTAGTTTGTGTAGTATAATAAAACAATACATTTTTAAGTTAAAAAATACTATTACTGTTAAACAAAATTATTCAAGTTGAATTAATTAATTTAAATATATATATATATATATGTTTCATTCAATATAAAAAATAGTAAAAAATTAATTTAATCTTTATAAGTTTGTATATAAATGATTAATTATATTAATAATATATTATACATTAAATAAATTAATGAATGTTTTTAAATATAACTTGATATGTTATGCGGGTTACATTCGGGTTAACTCCGGTTAACTCGTAACCCGTGTTTTTTATTCGAGTCAATTTCAAATTCAATCTCGTATAAGGACAACACTAGTCCTTAAAATTAGTGTCAGGTTGTATCGGTTGTCGGGCTTAGTTAATCGACTAATTAGGGATGTCAAAGGATCAGATCTGGATTGGATCAACCTTAATTCTGAAAATCAAACCCACATTATTCATGTGAATGTTTTAGAAAAGAATTAACTTATGGAGTATAAAATGCATTAATATGATTTGCACAATTAGATGGTTAATCATACACAACTTGTCGAAGCACTAAAGTACCTGGTATGCTATAGACTCACAAGGCATGATAAAAATAAAACTTTTAAATATGAGACTGAGTTTTACATTTGATAGCTGATGACGGTTATCAAATCGGTTTAGTTTCGGTTCGATTTACACATAAAATTAGTTCTGTTCAGTTTTGAAAAAAATAGTAATTCAATTTTCGATTAATTAGGTTTGTTCGGTTTCTAACCTAACCGACCGAATGCTCAACGACCAGTTTAGATAAATTTTAGATCATATATTTAAGCAACCACTAAATTAAAATAAGATTTACATATTGGAGCCTAATCTATGTGACACCATATTACCATATTAATTGGTATTGTAAGGACATCTCGAACAATAATCTAAATATTCAAATTTGGGGTAGATTGTCCTAAATTCTTCTTCAACAGTAATACAAATGGTGATTCAAATTTGGATTAGTGAATAGTATTGATCCAAATAAGATCACCATTGTTCATTGATCCAAATTTAGTTTAATAAAAAATAATAGTTTTCTTATTAATATATTTGAGTTTATTAGATTTAAAATTAATTGTGAATAATTAATGAATGTTAATAATGCTTTATAACTTAATTAATTAAATGAATGTGTTTCTCATAAATTACACATATAATTTTTAATTATTTTTTACGTATATTAAAATTTGTTGTCTTTGATTTAATTAATCTATCAAATATAATATAAATAGTTGATAATGGTTATACATTAAATTTAAAAATAAGAGTTTAACATAATATATATGTATTATAATATGTAAAATATATTTTGGATCAAAATTTGGATCACATGGAGTTCGTCAGAAATTTGGATCAAAGTTTGAATCAATTCGTGATCTAAATTTAGATTTTGGATTAAAACCGTTAAAGATGACCTAAGACCTTCACCTGTCTTGTGTAAGGAATTTAGTGTTAGAAATTTAACTAATATACATGTTAGTATTTATATGCATCACATATTTTATATATAATTTATTATATATATAGTATATAGTCGGATTGGATCGTTAGCGGATCAGATCGGCTTAAATCTATATTAGTTACTTATCAGATCAGATCGTTATATAACGATCTGATCTGATAAGTAACTAATATAGATTTAAGCCGATCTGATCCGCTAACGATCCAATCCGACTATATACTATATATATAATAAATTATATATAAAATATGTGATGCATATAAAATACTAACATGTATATTAGTTAAATTTCTAACACTAAATTCCTTACACAAGACAGGTGAAGGTCTTAGGTCATCTTTAACGGTTTTAATCCAAAAATCTAAATTTAGATCACGAATTGATTCAACTTTGATCCAAATTTCTGACGAACTCCATGTGATCCAAATTTTGATCCAAAATATATTTTACATATTATAATACATATATATTATGTTAAACTCTTATTTTTAAATTTAATGTATAACCATTATCAACTATTTATATTATATTTGATAGATTAATTAAATCAAAGACAACAAATTTTAATATACGTAAAAAATAATTAAAAATTATATGTGTAATTTATGAGAAACACATTCATTTAATTAATTAAGTTATAAAGCATTATTAACATTCATTAATTATTCACAATTAATTTTAAATCTAATAAACTCAAATATATTAATAAGAAAACTATTATTTTTTATTAAACTAAATTTGGATCAATGAACAATGGTGATCTTAATTTGGATCAATACTATTCACTAATCAAATTTGAATCACCATTTGTATTACTGTTGAAGAAGAATTTAGGACAATCTACCCCAATTTGAATATTTAGATTATTGTTCGAGATGTCCTTACAATACCAATTAATATGGTAATATGGTGTCACATAGATTAGGCTCCAATATGTAAATCTTATTTTAATTTAGTGGTTGCTTAAATATATGATCTAAAAATTTATCTAAACTGGTCGTTGAGCATTCGGTCGGTTAGGTTAGAAACCGAAACCAACCTAATTAATCGAAAATTGAATTACTATTTTTTTCAAAACTGAACAGAACTAATTTTATGTGTAAATCGAACCGAAAACTAAACCGATTTGATAACCGTCATCAGCTATCAAATGTAAAACTCAGTCTCATATTTAAAAGTTTTATTTTATCATGCCTTGTGAGTCTATAGCATACCAGGTACTTTTAGTGCTTCGACAAGTTGTGTATGATTAACCATCTAATTGTGCAAATCATATTAATGCATTTTATAATCCATAAGTTAATTCTTTTCTAAAACATTCACATGAATAATGTGGGTTTGATTTTCAGAATTAAGGTTGATCCAATCCAGATCTGATCCTTTGACATCCCTAATTAGTCGATTAACTAAGCCCGACAACCCGATACAAACCTGACACTAATTTTAAGGACTAGTGTTGTCCTTATACGAGATTGAATTTGAAATTGACTCGAATAAAAAACACGGGTTACGAGTTAACCGAGAGTTAACCCGAATGTAACCCGCATAACATATCAAGTTATATTTAAAAACATTCATTAATTTATTTAATGTATATAATATATTATTAATATAATTAATCATTTATATACAAACTTATAAAGATTAAATTAATTTTTACTATTTTTTTATATTTGAATGAAACATATATATATATATATATTTAAATTAATTATTCAACTTGAATAATTTTGTTTAACAGTAATAGTATTTTTAAACTTAAAAATGTATTGTTTTATTATACTACACAAACTAAAAAAAATTAATAAATATGAATTCAAATAAATTTACTAAATATTTTGAACAATTAGCGTAAAAACCCGTGCGAGACACGGGTCTGTTTATAAACAAAAAATATTTCTCGAATGAACCTATATATGTATTAAAATAATTCTATAATTAAAAACACATTAAAGAATAACATTTCAAATTTATTTTAACTTTTTATAGTAATTTTAAACCAATTTTTTATTTTGACATGAATATGGACATATGCAAACTTATATGATTTTACGAAATAATAGATTATTTATTAAATATATCGAGGACTATATGGTGTACATACGATACAATCAATTAGTATTATATAAAAATAATCCTGGGGTTCCATTACTTTTTCCTTTTTATACATAAAATCAATAATGGCATATTTAAGTCAATTACATAATATATATAAATTTATAAATAAGATCTAATCCCACATTAACAAACATAACTTAAAAATAATAATATTTCTAAATATATTTTACCACATGATAATTATATATGCATAACTAAGTTAATAAATTTATTGAATATATATTAAAAATTGATTTCAGATAGTTTTTGATTAATTATTCAATCAATCTTCAATCATCTAATTAATTCATTAACGGTGTTGGCATAGATTAACTTTGATTCCCGCTTTTTACGATATCACCTATTTTAAAATTTTGAAGTTAAAATTATATGTGTTTGAAAAATGTAGTGTGTGATTGATTAATTTATAATTGCATAAATATATATTAGGTGTCCACGGATCAGATTGGTCGGGTTGAAACCGTTTTACAATCAAACCTAACTAAAATAATTTGAAATTTTGCAAACCAAACAATGAAAAATAAACTAATAACCCAACCCAACTCTTCATTTTCGTTTTGTATTCGGCCGGGTTAACTTGAAGAAGTTAGATATGTTTACAAAATTTGAATATAATTGTATACATAAAAATTGAAAGACTTATTATTTATAATGTTAATTTTAGTATTTTATTTTTGATTAACAATATAATTTTAGTAATGTTGATTATATTGTAGTACCATGTGTACGCATAATATCTAATTACAAAATTACAAATATAAGTGTAATATTTTGTACAGAGTATAACTAGAGATAAGATATAAATACATATTAAGTAGTAGAAGAAAATATAAAATATAATTCAAGTTGGGTTGGCAGAAAAAACATAAAACGCATAACCAACCCTTTAACCAACCACGTATTTATTTTTTAAGCCGTTTAATCTACCAAAAAGGGTCGGGTTAGTTCGTTCAGACGAGATTGTAACTAAATACATACCTATACGTAAAATTACAAACCTAAACAAAATTGAGTCATATAAATAATTCAAACTAAATTTTTATTTACTTAAAAATTAAAATAAAAAAATAAGTTAAAGGAAAATTATGATTTAACTAATAAGAATTTTAAAACAAACTTAAAACTCAATTTAACACAACAGTTTTGACATGAAATTCTAAAAAAGGGGTCACTGGTTCGATACTTTGCTAAGACAAATTTAGGTGATTTTGCATAAATAAAAAAGATACGACATATAACATTCAAACCCATGACCGAATGCATATTGTATTAGGTAATGAATTATACACGGGGGGATGAAGGTGTTTAGTGTTTTTATGCTTTTCTTGAACTAAATTGGTTTTGAACACAGTAAACCAAATCTTGTAGTAAGATGTGTTATAACAGAAATTAAACATGCAGCTATGAATAACACAGATCTTTTAAAACTTACTTAATTTTATATTAAAATAAGAATATTTTGCTACAAAATTTCTAGGCTCTTTGTTGTTAAAGAGCTTAGCTTCAATCTTAAGAGAATACAAAAATTCTTGATCTAATTGTTACTTACTAACTAAGGACCAGTGTTAACTTTATATTTTAGTTAACTGCTGGTTTACACAGTGTACAATAAGAGATGCTATTCACTTTACTAACTGTCACTAATCCTTTCTATTTTAGGAAAAGTATATCTTCCATTTCTGACTTAGCATATCTTTGCATATTGTGTTAACTTTGATATTCCTTTGTCAGTTAATCTTTTCCCTTGATCTTGCACACTCTTCAAGCGGCTTTTTGTAGACTTGTCAATCTAACTGGTTGGATTGTTTGTTGATTGTTAATCTTGGATATTGAACTGGTCTGCAATTTGTACTTTGAGATTTTACCTCGAGATCTCCAGTTAACCATATAGAGAACTTGACATCTTGATAAGTATATTGGCTTATCGAGATCTCTAATTACTCTATTGTTGATTTGACTTGTAGAGGTCTCTGAGTTTTCTAAAAGAGAATTTGACTTGTCGAGATCTCTCCACTTCATATCTTCACTTTGACTTATCGATATCTCTGAATTCTCTAGTGGAATTTGACTTGTCGATAACTCAGAGTTCTCTAATGATTGTTGACTTGTCGATAACTCTGAGTTCTCTAGTGAAGAATTGACTTATCGATATCTTCAATCTTCATGTCTTCAATTCGACTTGTCGATATCTCTGAGTTCTCTAGTAGCTTTCCTGAGTTCTCTATAAGTCATTATGGAGTTCTAAAATGACTTCTCTATAACAATAAATTTGTGACTTGTAGAGACCTTGACTTATAACATTGTTAGGATGAAAACACGAGCTAATATTCACGCAAGTATACGTGATCGCAAGTAATATAGAAATAATTCTAGTTCGTTCCACAGGGACCAGTTTAAGTTAATTTTAATCAATGTACTTATGCAACAATGGTATGGTTATTATCCAATGCTAAGATGAATAAAAAATTAAGGTTGTTTATAACTACGATTTACTAAGATATTATACTAAAGAACATTAACTAAGAGTTTTAAAAAGGATTGATTACTATATAACACAAACATGAGATTCTAACTTCGTTAAATACTTCATTCAATAGCCTTTTGTTCTTAACCTTAGCATGCAATGGTGATGACATTTATCAGATAACACAAAACTGATAAATGCCAACTTTCGTTGCACGAATACCATACTACCAGACATCCACAAAAGAGATAGAAGCTGAATAGACAATAATTATATTGAGACCCTATATATCTATAGAATTTGACAACATAACGGTTTAATGCACAAGTTATCTATCATGATTACATAGGGCAAGTAAGATGGTTAAAATTACCTTCGAATCATGCATATCAAATACATGAACCTATGTTAGCATGACAAGTTCTAAACCCCTAAGTTCACTTTTGCTTTATTAGACATTAACACGCTATCTTATAAGTTCGCAACGCTCATAGGATGAATAAGCACAACCAATACTAGGATATTATACAATCACCACACACTAAGGCATCGAAATAAATTAACTAAAGAAATCCATAAGTAAATCCGCTAGAACCCCACGATAACGATTAGCCCATAATCGGACTCATCATCAACGTGGGTTCCGATGAAAGCATGGTGTATTAAATAGTCTTTATACTGAATAAATAATAAAACCAAGTACGAATAAGAGTATAGGTTTACAAGTAAGAAAACTAGCATCCAAAGTTACAACTTAAAATAAAGAATCACAAGAATAAACTAGATCCTCTTTGCCTTGGTTGAATTATGCTCTATGGTCTTCTTACGCCTTCTCCTTAAGCTCTCGTACATCTTGTTATGAAAAACGATCATAAGTTATGTATATAGCAGCCCATGCAGATTAGAAGTCTTTCGGATCAAAATCAGAGTAGAAACAGGATTCCTGGAATTCAACCCGGCACGGTCGCGTGCTACTACAGCCGGGTGCGCTGCACTTCTGCAATCCTGGTGCGGCCGCGCGCTACTACAGAGGGGGCACGCTGACTCTCTGGAGAAAATCATAACTTCTGCTTTTCTTGCTGTTTTGAGTTGGTCTTTTTACGAGCAATCTTCTTGACACACCAAATTAGCATCAAAAAGTCAATTCTCTGAGTTCCTGATATAAGCCTGAAATGCAAAAATACTACAAACGCATCAAAAACACAAATAACTTGAGTACAAAACACCAATTCAAGCCTTTATAGGACATAATAAATGGACATAAATGCCACTTAGCACCCCCCAAACTTGAACCGATGCTTGTCCTCAAGCATAAACAGACTCAAAGAATAAGGAATAAAAATACATGAATGCAAACTATATGAATGCAACGATCCCCATAGAATAACTTAACCAACCGACAAGCAACATCTCAACAAATGCAATTATTCGCACAAAGATCAATCAAATCCCACAAATCAACTTACAAGCCAGAAACGTGCGTGTGTGCAAATGCTTACAGATATACTATCGCAACTAGATCAATAATCATGACTCACTACTCACCAAGACAATCACAAGATTATAAATAGAATAAAATCTAAACTCAAATAACTTATAACACTTCAATTCTTATATCGGAGTTATACATGGATACATGCTTTTATCTCAACACATAAACAACACAATATGCTTATTCGACCGTGCAGAGTGAGGTTCACAAAAGACTTTACAATAATATCCATGTAGCGAGCGTTAGGTTAGCGGATCCCAGACTTTAAAAAGCCTTAGGTCACTAGGCACAAAGTCCCCTAAGAACTTAATAACTCGAGTATTAAAGAGCCCACTCGTGATCAATTATGCATAAACACAATTTTTTCTTTTTGTTTCTTTTCACATAATTTCTGAACGAGTGTGTTTCGCTCCATCTCGTTCAACCCTAGACTACTCATATAAAATGAGTCGGCTACTAGCCATTTGACACCTAGCCACAACAACTAGCAATGGAATCCAATTTTCTCCAATTTTTAAATATCCATGTTAATTTATCATTAGGAGAATATCCTAAATTCTAAATATAAACAAGCGATTAAACCTCGACAAACAAACAAACCATGACCATGATCTAGCACTCAAGCAACCTATTAGACTTAGTGAAATACAATTGTCTCTAGCATGCAAATCAACTCGGTAAGACTTAACGTCATTAAGCACGACATCACTACACTAGCATTAATATCACAAATCAATCGGAAAAATATCTAAGGGATCATGTTATAATACAAATTCATGAAACAATATGAACAAACTATCATAATAAAAAAACTACAAAAAAAAACTACCACCTGGAAAATATGCAACTATATGAACTAAACTAGCATGAATATGCAAACTATATGCGACTCACACAAAAACATATAATCCTTAACTACTACCCCCAAACTTAATATATTCACTGTCCTCAATGAAGGTAATAGCAAGGATTCAGGAATACCTACTCAGAATCAGGTTCATCACCCTCAAGGGGTGGAGTGTCAGGAGTGTCTGGAGGCTGATATACAAATTCTCACCGAATACTGGCCACCGGATGTCAACTCCTGTGGCTCTGAATGCATTCCCCAATGCCTGGATAAGGTGATGTGCAAAGCGACTATGGATATCATCATCACATCCATCCTCCTCAACAAGCGCCTATACTGCGTTGAACTCATCCTAACACTCACTGCCCTGTGCTTCCTCCTGCTGCTGCTGTGATCCCGAAGGACCGACCTCCTCACCCAACTCAGCTCTCTCAAGTTGCTCTACTCGCCTGCATTGTGCTACCGGCATATGCCTGAGGAGCTGGCCTTCCACCTGGCAGATGGTCATAAGAATATCCAAGCCCCTTAGGATCGGGCTTACCATCATATCACTCATGCATACTCAACAGTGTCGAACTATCAACCGGAGCACTCGGGAGCTGCAGCTGCTCATGTGTGGGCCAATGAGTCTCACACAGCAGCTGCAACATACAGCTTCATCACTATGGACGCATAGGGTATCGAACCTGTAGTACTCCCTCGCAAGAACCTCAGAATACCCTGATGAATCACCATCCCAAGATCCACATAGTCTCCCTGAAGAATCCACTACAACAAACATGCACACGCTCCATAGTAACATCATGCACGTGAGAAGATGGAATGATGTTAGCACAAATAAAAGAATTCCATGCATGTGCAAACCTGTTCATGCACGATGCATGGAAAGTGGCATACTCGTTCGTGCCCTTCTTGAACTTCCAATGAGTCTCAGGTACACACAGGATAGCAACAATCAAATCCAAGTTAACTCCTCCGACGTCTTCTCATTTCAATTCTCCTGTTCTGGCCTCCTCTCGGGATGCTCAATCGCCCTATGAATAGCCTCAACACTATACTCCACCGTCATTCCCCTAACCACCGTGAAACCGTTCTTCCCCGCCTTAACATTCACATAGAACTCACGCACCACACTCATGCGCATAGCAGCGGGTGTCTCGCAAAAAGCAACCCAGCCCATCTCCAAGATCATCTCCAACAACTTACCATCTTTCCGTGATGGCAGAAAACCACGCTCCTTGGGTATAGGCTTCGAAAGTAGTCTCGTATACTCTGCCTCAGCCTCGGGAGTTCAAAACCAGGCCTCACACCCCTAGCACTTGAAGAATCAGTGGTGCTGCTGCTAACTTGGGTTCGTTGTCTTTTTGGTGCCATTGATATTGAATAAGCTTGAGAGAATATAAGTTTATAAGAAAGATTTGTGTGTTTGAGAGTTTGAGAAGTGATGGAGGAGTTGTGTATAAGTGTATGTATATAGGAGATTGGGAGAGATTAGTTATGGAAAAGGAGTGGGAATTGATTATGGGAATAATGGGTTTGATTTGGAGAGGGAAATATAGGATGTGGGAGAGTAAAATTTGGGTAGGAATTGATTTTGCCTTCAAATTCCCGAATTTCTGTTTAATATTTTTTTTAGAACCAGGGACCCAGCGCGCGCGCCGTGCTACTGTAGTTGGCACTGAATTTTTGATTTTCTGATTTTTTTGTGTTTTTCTTTTTTTCCTTCTTCCTCTATCTACTAATGTACAACAAGCTTGGGTTTCCTTCCAAAAAGCGCTTGGTTTATATTAGCTTGACGTAAATCTTGAGATCAGGTAGACAATAAAACAGCACTAACCACCTCACGGTTTTCGTATCCCCATAGTAGTGCTTCAACTCTATCCATTCACTTGAATGCTTGGCCTAGATCATTCTCAAAATCTCCACAGCTCCATGCAGAAACATGGTTTTGATTATGAAAGACCTGGACCCCCTCGACTTCAATTTTCCAGGAAAAACGGAGACGAGAGTTGAACAAAATAAATTGCTGCCCCGGCATAAATAATTTGAGCACTAGACCCCTATCGTGCCACCTCTTGACTTTCTTCTTATATATTTTGTTGTTTTCATACGCTTGAAGTCGAAATTCATTGAGTTCATTCAATTGAAGCATTCTTTTTTACCAGCTGCATCCAAATCAAGGTTTAACTTCTTCAAAGCCCAATACGATTTATGCTCGAGCTCCACAGACAAATGACAACCATGACCGTACACCAACTGAAATGGCGACATACCTAACGGAGTGTTGTATGCTGTTCTATATGCCCAAACAGCTTCATCAAGCTTCAAAGACCAGTCCTTCCTTGATGGATACACAACTTTCTCTAGTATACGCTTGATCTCTCTATTAGACACCTCAGCTTGACCATTAGTCTGAGGATGGTAGGATGTAGCAATGCGATGATTTACATTATACCTTTACATTATAGCAGTGAAATTGCGATTGCAGAAATGAGATCCCTCGTCACTGATTATGATTCTGGGAGTCCCAAATCGTGTGAATATCTGCTTATGAAGAAAATTAAGCACTACCTTCGCATCATTTATCGGCACAACCTTGACTTTCACCCATTTCGATACATAATCAACTGCCAAGATATACTGATTATTACAAGATGAGACAAACGGCCCCATGAAGTCGATTCCCTGAACATCAAGACCTCAACCTCGAGAAGCACATTAAGAGGCATCTCATCCCTCTTGGACATATTGCCTACACGCTGGCATCGATCGCACTTTAAAAACAAACTGATGTGCATCCTTAAACAATGTAGGCCAGAAGAATCCCGCTTGAAGGACACGAGCTGTTGTCTTCTCTCCATCATAGTGGTCTCCATAAATAGTCGAATGACAATCTTGCAAGATCCCCCCTCCCGTTTCGCTGTATGAAATACATCTCCTGATATTTGGTCAGCTCCTTGCCTAAAGATATGGTTCATCCCATGTACCACTTCACCTGATGAAGAAACTTCATCTTTTGAGCATAAGATAAATCCGGAGGCATGATATTGCTCACAAGGTAGTTCACAATGTCTGCAAACCACGGTTCTTCTTCTTGTACCCCAAACAGCTGCTCATCGGGAAAAGACTCATTTATCAATGTCTTATCCTGTGAAGTTGTACTTGGGTCTTCCAAACGCGAGAGATGATCAATGACTTGATTCTCAGTACCTTTTATGTCCTTGATCTTTAATTCAAATTCCTGAAGCAAAAGAACCCATCTAATCAATCTAGGCTTTGAGTCCTTCTTCGAGATGAGATATCGAATTGCAGCGTGATCAGTGAAAACTGTCACCTTCGTCCCAAACAAATAAGATCGAAACTTCTCAAAACCATAGACAATGGCCAAAAGTTCTTTCTCAGTAGTAGTATAATTCAGTTGAGCACCATTGAGGCTCTTACTAGCATAGTAGACCACATGAAATATGTTGTTCTTTCTCTACCCAAGAACTGCTCCAACTGCATAGTCACTTACATCGCACATCATCTCAAAGGTTCATTCCAATCAGGTGTAGTTATGACAGGTGCCGTGATCAAACTCTTCTTCAAGAACTCAAAAGCAGCTAGGCACTAGTCATCAAAATTGAATGGGACATCCTTCTCTAGAAGATTTCACAAGGGTTTAGAGATTTTAGAGAAGTCCTTGATGAACCGCCTATAGAAACCCGCATGACCAAGAAAGCTGCGAACTCTCTTAATAGAAATTGGTGGAGGAAGATTTTCAATGACCCCCACCTTGGCTTTGTCCACCTCAAGACCCTTATTAGATACCTTATTGAGAACCAGATTGGTCTCAACAAACCTTTTAAGAACTGCGCCAAGATTCTGCAAGCACTCATCAAAAGAATCACCAATACAGAGAAATCATCCATAAACACCTCCATATTCTGACCAATCATGTCAGAGAAGATAACCATCATGCATCTTTGAAATGTGGCAAGTGCTCCACATAAACCAAAAGAAACTCTTCTGAAGGTGAAAGTACCAAATGGACAAGTGAAAGTAGTCTTTTCCTGATCTTCTAGAGCAATGCAAATCTGATTATAGCCCGAATAGCCATCCAGAAGACAGTAGTACTCATGCCCAGCCAACAGGTCAAGCATCTGATCAATAAAAGGAAGAGGAAAGTGATCCTTTCTCGTGGCCTTGTTCAGCTTTCTATAGTCCATGCAAACTCTCCACCCGTGATTGTTCGAGTAGGAATGAGCTCATTCTTCTCATTAGCAACAACTGTGATACCTCCCTTCTTCGGCACACAATGAACTAGACTCACCCAAGAACTGCCAGAAATGGGATAGATGATCCCTGCATCTAGCCATTTGAGAATTTCCTTCTTCACAACTTCTTTCATGATCGGATTAAACATTCTCTGCTACTCAGCAGTAGGCTTGCTACCTTCTTCTAGCAGAATTTTATGCAAGAAATAAGAAGGGTTGATTCCCTTAATATCTGCTATAGTCCATCCAATTGCCAATTTGAACTCTCTCATAATTTTAAGAGCTTCTCCTCATCACTACCTGAAAGGTCAGATGCAATAATAACTGGCAAAGTAGATGCATCACCTAAAAAATCATACCTTAAATGTTCAGTCCATGGTTTAAGCTCAAATGTAGGGGCCTCCTCAATAGATGACTTGAGGTGTTTTGGAGATTTGTTCAGTTCCTCAATTCCAAGAGATTCAAAAGGCATATCCATCTTCCACTTCCAAGGAGTAGCATTCAGAAATTGCAACTGCTCATCACCTTCATCATCTTCACTATCTGAATTCCCCAACAAGGCATTTTCTATGGCATCAGGCCTTAGCAATTGATCAAGTTCAGCAGTAACCACAGAATCGACCAACTCCACTTTTAAGCACTCCTCATTTTCAGTGGGGAATTTCATGGCATTGAACACATTGAAGGTCACATCCTGATCCAGCACTCGAATAGTAAGCTCACCCCCTTCTACACATCAATCAATGTTCGGCCAGTAGCCAAGAATGGTCTTCCCAAGATTATTGGAATCTTCTTATCCTCCTGAAATCAAGAATTACAAAATCAGCAGGAAAATGAGTTTATCAACCTTGACCAAAACATCCTCTATAATGCCTCGTGGGTATGTAATAGAACGATCGGCCAACTGCAAGGTCATATAAGTAGGCTTTGGATCAGGTAGGTCCAACTTCTTGACGATTGACAAGGCATCAGATTGATACTAGCTCCCAAGTCACATAAGCATTTGTCAAATGACACTTTTCCGATGGTGCAAGGAATAGTGAAGCTTCCAGGATCTTTAAGCTTCAGAGGTAACTTCTGTTGCAGCACAACATGCATTCCTCTGTGAGAGCGATGGTCTCTAAGTCATTAAGCTTTACTTTCTGAGAAAGAATACCTTTCATAAACTTCGCATAACTAGGCATCTATTCAAAGCTTCAGCGAAAGGTATGTTGATATGAAGTTTCTTGAACACCTCCAGAAACTTCTCAAACTACTTATCCAGCTTTTTCTTCTGCAGCCTCTTAGGAAAGGGAGGTGGAGGATAGATCTGCTTCTCCTCTGTATTACCCTCAGGAGGAGTGTGTTTAACAGTAGTCTTCCTTAGTTCCTTCATCTTCATCTTCCTCACTTCTTCTTCTTCAGCCACAGCTTCTTCATCCGAAACTTGAGAGTGTTCGGGATTTACAACCTTCCCAGACCTCATGTAATTGCCTTTACCTGCTCCTTAGCTTCCCTCTTTCCTGGCACTTCAGTGTCATTAGGGAGTGTATCTAGTTGATGATTTAGCAAGGTATTGGCAATTTGTTCAATTTGATTTTCCAAGGTCTTGATAGAAACCGCTTGCCTCTTGCACATGAGCCTCAACTCTTCCAATTCAGATTTTTCATTGGACTGTTGCAGCTGGAATTGTTGCCTTGGTACATACTGCGGTTGCTGAAAACCAGGAGGGTTGTACTACTTTGCTGGATACTGCTGATAAGGCTGTTGAACTGCATTCTGAGAATTGCTTCAACTAAAGTTAGGATGATTGCGGTTGTTAGGATGATAGGTGGCTGGCACAGGCTGCTGCGACCTCTGAAAGTTGCTCATGAACTGAGCCGATTCACTAAAAATAGCACGCTACTCCGTCTCATGGGCACAACACAAAGCTTACAGACACTAGTGATCTGATTAACTCCATAAAAAACCAAAGAATCCACCTTCATCGTCAAGCCTTAAGCTGAGGAGCTATAGCAGTAGCTGCATCTAACTCCAGAATTCCAGCTATGTTGCCCTGAGATAGTCTTTGAGTAGGATTCTGGTATTCATTCGCAGCCATCAGTTCAATCAATTCATAAGCTTCATTATAGCTTTTAGCCCACAAGGCTCCTCCTGATGCTGCATCAAGCATGGGTCTAGAAGTAGCAACCAAACCATTATAGAAGCAGTTAATAATCATCCAGTCAGGCATCCCATGGTGAGGGCACTTCCTAAACATCTCCTTATAGCGATCCCTAGCTTCACATAAAGATTCTCCAGATTGTTGAGCAAATTGAGTAAGTGCGTTCCTGATTGCAGCAGTCTTTGCCATAGGAAAGAATTTAGTTAAGAACTTTTGAGCAAGATCCTCCCATTTGATGATAGACCCTGGTGGTAGAGAATGTAACTAACACTTAGCTTTATCCGCAGAGAGAATGGGAAAAGCCACAACTTAATAGTCACTTCAGAAACTCCATTGAACTTGAAAGTGTCGCAGATCTCGATGAAATCTCTGATATGCGTGTTGGGGTCTTCTGTCGGAGAACCCCCAAACTAAACTGAGTTCTGTATCATCTGAATCGTGCTTAACTTGATCTCAAAGGTATTAGCCGAGATGGCTGGTCGAATAATGCTAGACTGAATATCATTAATCTTCGGTTGAGAGTAATCCATCAAAGCCTTCTGATTCGCTTCTGGTTCTCCCATTGCAATAAGTGCTTCTTCTTCAACTTTCTCCTCGACAAGAACTTCCTCGAAAACTTCCTTAACTATTACAACTTCTTCCTCACCTTGATCCAGTGTTCTCTTACGAGACCGAGAACGTGTATGCATACACGCTCGCTAGAGTACCTGAACACGACAAGGAAACAAGTAAGTAAATATATGAGTCATTGAACTTTAACGAACACTGATGACAACACATAAACTAATATTAACACCGAGTCCCCGGCAGCGGCGCCAAAAAATTGTTAGGATGAAAACACGCGCTAATATTCACGCAAGTATACGTGATCGCAATATAGAATTAATTCTAGTTCATTCCCACAAGGACGGTTTAAGTAAATTTTAATCAATGCACTTATGCAACAATGGTATGGTTATTATCCAATGCTAAAACGAATAACAAATTGAGGTTGTTTATAACTACGATTAACTAAGATATTATACTAAAGAACATTAACTAAGAGATTTAAAAAGGATTGATTAGTATATAACACAAACATGAGATTCTAACTTCATTAAATACTTCATTCAATAGCCTTTTTATTTTAACCTTAGCATGCAATGGTGATGACACTAATCAGATTACACGAAACTGATAAACGCCAACTTTCGTTGCACGAATACCATACTACCAACATCCAAAAAAGAGATAGAAGCTGAATATACACCAATTATATTGAGACCCTATATGTCTATATAATTTGACATATAACAATTTAATGCACAATTATCTATCATGATTACATAAGGAAAGTAAGATGGTTAAAATTACCTACGAATCATGCATATCAAATACATGAACCTATGGTGGCATGGCAAGTTCTAAACCCCTAAATTCATTTTCGCTTCATTAAAGATTAACACGCTATCTTATAAGTTCGCGACACTCATAAGACGAATAAGCACAACCAATACTAGGATATCATACAATCACCCCACACTAAGGCATCAAAACAAATTAGCTAAAGAAATCCATAAGTAAATCCGGTAGAATCACACGATAACGATTAGCCCATAATCGGACTCATCTTCAACGTGGGTTCCGATAAAAGCATGGTGTATTAAACATAGTCTTTACACTGAATAAATAATAAACCAAGTATGAAACATTATAGATTTACAAGTAAGAAACTAGCATCCAAAGTTACAACTTAAATAAAGAATTACAAGAATAAACTAGATCCTCTTCGCCTTAGTTGAATTGTGCTCTATGGTCTTCTTACGCCTTCTACTTAAGCTCCGGTACGTCTTGTTATGAAAAATGATCATAAGTTATGTATATATCAGCCCATGCAGATTAGAAGTCTTTCGGATCAAAATCAGAGTAGAAACAGATTCCTGAAATTCGACCCGGGTCGGCCGCGTGCTACTACAGCGCCGCGCTACACTTCTACAATCCTGGCGTGGGCGCGCGCTATAATACAGCGCGGGCACGCTGACTCTATGGAGAAAATCCTAACTTCTGCTTTTCTTGCTGTTTTGAGTTGGTCTTTTCACGAGCAATCTTCTTGACACACCAAATTAGCATCAAAACAAAGCCAATTCTCCTGAGTTTCTGATATAAGCCTGAAATGCAAAAATACTACAAAACACATCAAAACACAAATAGCTGGAGTACAAAACACCAATTCAAGCCTTTATAGGACATAATAAATGGACATAAATGCCGCTTAACAAACATTTTCCCAAACAGATTTATTCAACTCCAAGCTTTTTCATAATTCTTCTGAGGCATGATCTTCTTCCAGATTGAATTCTTAGGCTTGATACTGTTTAAAGAAAAAGACTCCAGTCTGCTCTTTTAACATTTTTATAGACTTTAAATATTACAAGTATAAAATAGAAACTAAGATTACAATACAACTTACTTAGAATTGTCAATTTGACTTAGTCTTGTTATTGTACAGGCATGTCTTGCACAACATCTCCCCCAATTTGTGAGAATTGCTTAACATAAATTTATGCCTTAACAAGACTAACCCCAAGTTATAATGGAAAATAAGACTAATATAAAAATTGACACAATTACAAGAATTGTACATTAGATGATTTTGAGTTTGAGTATTAACAAGCATTAGAAAAAGATTGGTACTTCTGATTTTGCTCTAATGAGGTCTTTTAAATATACAAGAATTTCAAGTTCCTCTATGATTGGAGTCCCTGTTAGAGCTTCTATCAGTTTGAGTCTATCTTGCTTTGGATAACCATCTAACATTTCAATTCTGAAATTTGAAAATGAGCCAACTTTTATATTTAATAATTTTCCATCTTTGGAGATTCTGCTCATCTCTTTTGCTTTAAGTTTATCTGATCTTTTGATATATTTCAGTCTCCTCATCATACTTTCTCCTTTTCTCCTCATATTCTGCTTCACTCCTTGCTCTTCTCTTCTCTCTCCTTCCTTGTAATCAACCATTCATCTAGAACTGATCTTCATGCTCTTGCAGCAGTATCCTTGTCCTTCAACAACTTATCACTCTCTTAATTTCTGTTGGAGAGAGAGTGTGTCCCATCAAATTGCTGCCTAGAAAAGTAAAGGACCCATCTTGAAAGTAGATTCTTTCTCTTTAGAGTAACAACCCGACTCCAACTATTTTCTCAGTCAGTTGTTGAAAATAGTCTTCATCTAAACTGTACCTCTTTAAGGATAGAAAATCATTTTGTTTGAAACAATTCCATGGCCCTTTCAGTAACTTCAACTTTTTTCAGTAGGCTTAGCTTTCTTAGGTTTTCTCCCAACAGACTTGAAATGAGTTTTGTGTGATGGTTTGACAAAAGGTAAGGTTGAGATTTTCTTAAGAGATGTTTGGCTTGTGGTGATTGGAATTTTTAGAAAAGAGTTAGCAGTTTGTCTGTATAAAAATTTGGGCTTAGAGGCTTGAGGTGGTTTGATGTTTGAGAGAGTTGACTTTGAAGGTTGAGCCAAAGGTTGAGTTAGTTGTGTTTGGATTTTTAGGGTTTGGTGTGGTTCTGAGCCATCATGTCTTTGTTTGCTCCTTTTTTCACCTCTCCTCTTACTTTCACCATCCTTCTTCTCATCTTCCTTCCTCTCTCCACCTCTTGCTTCCAATTGCCTTACCTACTGGATTGACTTGGATTTGAGCCAGAAGGTTTTTTTATCATCTTTCTTCTGCTCATCATCATCCAAGTTATCCTTGTTGATTTAAGTTTTGGGCAAGTTGGCTTCAGCATCCCTTAGATATCTCCCCAATAGCTTAATCATCTCTTCATCTTCAAAATACTTATTCTTCTTTACCTTTGAAGCAATTTCCAAAGTCATGATTAGATTCTTGTTGACCATGACACATTGTTTAGGGATTTGAAAGCGTTTAAAGTGTTTGGTGGTAGGACAGATGTATGACACTCCATTGCTTGGCTGTAGGTATGCTTCTGGAAAAGCAGCCACTTGAGCATTTTCAGTTCAGCTAGCAATAAATGTCTTCATAAATCACAACTCTGACTTTGTTTATCAGAATATCCAACTCAGATGCCCTCCTTGAGATAAGATAATTGAGGATACCTGCATACACCTATCTACCGCAGAGTCATTTATATTGACCATTACCTCTTCTCCTGAAAATTGTCTTGCTACGTGCTGATTCTCAATTATCAGGAGGAGCTCATGATATGACTATTTTGGATATCATTAGGATTTGATGTGCTATCAAGATTTAATGCATCATCAGTATCTGCAGAACATCATCATCTGAAGATAGTCTGTTGTGAAGATTAAGTATGTTCCTTATTTTGAGAGATGGATATCTCTTCGTTCTAAGTGATTGGACTTTATGTATTCAGCTGAAGATATGTATCATTTTCTATTAGTAATTGATAATGCATATCCTAAACTGATTTGTAGTAGCTGTGTATTATATAAACACAGTTTAGGTCATCACATAGGATTAATTCGAGCATTGTACGACCTAGCAGCTCTCAAGAACATCAGTATTTCTTGAGAGAGTTTGTAACAGTTTTTATCAGAAATATAAAGAACTGTTATATTTTTATACTTATCGAAATATTTATACAATTGTATCCAACCCCCTTAAATAATTATATCATTACTGTGCAACAATTGGTATCAGAGCAAACTGATAAATTTACAATCAGAAACGATCTAAACATGACTCTAAACAAGTATGAAAGTATTAAAATCCCCATTCTGAAAAATGATGAATATCCTACATGAAGGAGAAGATACTCATGCACCTGGAGCTACAGATCCAGACTATCTCGACGTAATCAATTATGGACCCTACATGCCAACAAAACTGGTGCCTGCAACTCCTACTATTGCTGAACACTATCAGTTTAAGGAGAAGAGTGAGTGGACACCAGAAAAGAAAGTAGATGTGCTGAAAGATGCAAGTTAAGAAACATTTTGCATAACAATCATGATTCTGTGATGTCAAACACGGTTATAGCTTACAAAACTGCCAAGAAGATCTAGGATGCCTTGAAACTCATGTCAAGGAACCATGGCCATCAAGAAGAACAGAAGGGCTGTTCTAATTCAAAATATGAACATTTTGAGTCCAAACCTGATGAAGCCTCACTGACATCTATGAAAGGTTTCTCACCCTTCTCAACAACCTATCCTTGGTGGGAAAAGTGTATGATCGGGAGGATTCAACATCAAGTTTCTGAGAGCCTTAAATGAGGAATGAGAGACTCAGACTTCAATCATATGACATCAGTATGATTTGGAAATAATCACCCTGGATGAAGTCTATGGCATGCTGAGAACTCTGATCTGGAAGTTCAGCAAAGGAAAGAGAGGAAAAATAACAAGGGAAAATCAGTTGCTTTGAAAGTGAATGCTAAAGCTTCAAAAGAAAGGTCAGTTGAAGCTACAAGAAAAAAGACAATCTGCCAGAATCAGATACTGATGATTCATCATCAAATCCTGATGATGATACTGGTTCTGAAACTGACGAGAACATGACAATTCTGATGTCATGCAAATGGCTGCATTGCTAGCTAAGGCTTCAAGAAGATACAATTCAGGAAGTCTCAGAAGAATAGAAACTTCAAGAAAATTTCACTAAAGGAGAAAAGGAAGTCATCAGGAAGAAGAGAAGGGAAGGACTCTAAAGCCGGAAAAGTCGACAGGTTGAAAATTAAGTGCTACAACTGTGATGAACCTGGTCACTTTGCTACAGAGTAACAAAAAGACACAAGCATGACAAAGGGAAGAACAAAGTCTTGATTACATCAAGCAGGATTGGATGAATCCACTGATTCCAAAAATGAAGAAACATGCTATGCACTGATGGCTAGCTTTGATACTTGTGGCGCCCCAAAATCCGGGGTAAGGAATCTCGGAGGCCATGCCATCTAAACTACTACAACCACACAACTCACACTATAATATATAAATACTCATGCTTCACGACCCCACACTTATCATACACACACACACACACTTACAGGTTATTATCTTGGAAACGAACCATTCATAACTAGAGTAATTCAACCATCAAGTGATAATTATTACAACCCAAAAGTGATTAAGTCTTACCGAGAGTAACCTTTAAGTAAGGCTGGTTCTCCGACCAAATATATTTCTTGTTTATTACCTTACTAAGTCATACTATAAAAAGCCGAACTAAAAATAACTGAAAACTATCCAGCTTATTCGAACTACCTGTGGTATAACACCAAACAATCTACTGTGACAGCTGGCCATTTCCTACCCGTTTCGGGGCTGTGGTTCTCATGGCAGGCATCTTGATTCACTGTTGTGTTATGTTAATTTAGAATAATTGTGAGCTATAATGCCCAACATAAAAATGTACAATTGAAATGACTATATGATAACCTATGTAAAACATCATATGTGATAATTATGTTTTATTCGAAAATAGTTTTCCCTTGGTGAGACACACCTTCTAATGAAAACAGTTCTTTTAGGGATTTTTATATCCTGCGAATACCTTAATAGAAACCCACACCTAGGCTTGGTTACGGTATTGCATCACAATTCTAATTGGAAGAAATAGGGCACCGTTGAAGCCACAGTATAAGATGATCATCGTAATATGATAATAGTAACCTTTTCTACTAGTAGAAGGACGACACATTCGTATCCCGGTTATCACCCTTGCCGCATTCGGGCTACATGTCCCATTTTTGGGTATACACATACTTCACAAGTTCCTGAGTACACAGAGTACCTTCGCCTGCAGTACCTTTGGTAGTCCATCTAGCACACATAGTACCAGAGTCTACCCTCCCTTTTCCTTTAAAGAATTCTATCAATCTCGAGAACTCGAACCACATCAAAGTTCCCCAAGCGTTTTGCTTGTTGATAGAAACAACTTATCTCACTAAAATATAAGTGTATATGTATATACGTACTTCCGAGATTTTTGGAGGAAGTACTAAGGATGTGAGTTGACCGTTGTCAACAGAATTAAATAAGGGGAAAATTTTCTCCTTGAAACTATATTCAAATATTAAAATAAGTCGGGATAATATTCACCGCGATCAGAAATTATTCGAATGATGTTCCGAAATCAGGAAGTATATTTTAAATCAGGATCTATGATTTTTAAATCAATAATAACCCTTTATGAATAATAATTAATTAAATAATAATCAATAAATAATAAACCTCGAATGATTTTACTCTCTAAAAGAATATTAAAATAATATTCCCCAACTAGTTTATGTGTACGTAGTTAATAATCTTTAATGTTTAATCAGGTTTGAAATAATCGTTGGAGTATACTACTCCCATAATAAAGGAATGGTATATAGTATTTATTATTCGAACAATAAAATAGTTGAGGGAATATGATCGTTTGGGAAATCGTTTTAGTAAAAGTTCGAGGTATTTTTAATATTTCGTAAGTGGACGTTAAGTCCCTTTAAAACATTATTTGGACTTGTTATGGACTTGTAATCGTCCAATAATATCACCGAAATGATCCGGTTTTCATCTTAAATCCCGACCGACTCTCGGTCTTATACTCATACGTCACGCTTAAAGCGGAATTACATATTTACGATATATAATTATCGTACAACATCGCTACATTATGCGAAAATTCAGCAACTACGTATCATGGCAAGAATGGTATTTATGATATGATAGTAAAACATCCTTTCACAACATAACAGAAAATAGAGTTGGGTTCGTAAACTTGCCTGGTATCTCGAGGTGGAGGATGCCTATGTTCCGCTCGGAAATCTATAACCATAAACACAAGTTCGCTTCGTTAGTCCCGTTCTAATTTACGGCGACTCGTACTCATGTGCTACTTATTATGCACCCTCTCAACTTGTATTACCCTTATATTCCTTTAAGTCATTATTCACCTCATGGTCGCTTTATTTTTCTAAGTATCTTAGGTTCATTTTCATTTCGTCGTCGTCTCCGCTTATGGATTCTAGATTTCTAATCGCGTGGCCTCGGCTTCGATATTTTATAAAACTGAAAAATCATATTTTTACTTGAATTTTTTATGGCAGTTAGGAACCATATGTTACTCTCTGTAAAAATTTCATGATTTATGACACTTTTAAGTCGACCCTTTATATTTTTCAAAGTTCGTAATTCGTAGCAGTTTTTGTCGCGTAATCACTTTAAGTAAAACACCATAACTTTTGATCCGTAATTGGATCAAGCGATTCAAGCGCCTAACATTCTTATAAAATTGTCTATCATAAAAAAAGGGTTAGTTTTCAGAAACCGGAGTTTACATCTCCGGAATTTCTGCAGAACCTTAAAGTTACGATTTGTTGGTTTTAAACGAAATTACTTTACGATCGGGTTTCGTTTACGCCCTAACTCTTAACACAACCACACCAATCTCATTTCATCATCAACACACAAACCGCCTCTCAAGAACATCATGTTTCTTGAGGCTAAAACAACAAACTTAAATATACTTAACTAAATATCAAGATTTTATCACTACCACTTCTAAAACTAGGTTTATAACTACATACTAAATGGATCTTGAAAATGAATCTTAAATAAAGTTGGGCCAAAGATTTTTACCATTATTGAAAGCTTGCGATTTCTTGAGGATGAGGAGTCTTGAAAGTGCTTGGTATGATTTTTGGAACTGAAACCAACCCATGGAAATCAAGAAACCAAAGAGGAGTTACTATTCATACTATTCACTAGTGACTTTCTTGATTTTATTTCACCCATCAACTTTGATAAAAAGAGATGAAAGAATTTTTCTTACCTTAGTTTAATTTTTAGGAAGCTTGAGATATGGATGATTTTACCATGGTAGAACTTGAGATTTTGAATTGGATTTCTTGGCTTGGATGAAATGGCTGAATGAAGCAATGTGGAAGGGGGGGGGTTATGCTTGCTTCTCTTGGTTGCTTCTAGGAAATGGGGTATGATATCTTTCACTTGATTTTTATTCTTCCTAGTATAGAATCCTAGGTTTTATTCCTTGTTGCAATCTTGGGGACAAATTAAGTAGCTTGCTAGCTTACAAGCTAAACATGTGTTAGGTTCCTTAGCACACTATTTGGCTAGCTTGCTGATCATCCTATGGTTAGCTCACTATTTGTGAAGTAACTATGGTTACTTTCTTA